>NC_064291.1:891074-900506 GCF_019186545.1 Solanum stenotomum | reverse complement strand
CGGAGCACCGCTTGACCATCCTCCTCCGCGTGGCTAATACGATTTCCTATCAAGGTTATTGGTGAGTCCTCCATTCCGGGGACGTTGCTCATGATCTTTTGCTATGTATAAGACTTTTCTTTTTAGTTAGGTTTTGACTATGAGGGTGAGCCCGGTAGTTTGTTTTGGCCTCCGCTAAGTACTCATGTTTAGAGGTGGTGTTGGACAAGTTGTGTATTATGCTTGAGCTTGACTCATCTATGGTATTTATGTATCATTTCTTCTTCTTTTTTTCTTGCTCCCTTAGTCCCGATTTCCCCTTTGATTATGCTTATTGCTTATGGTCATTTTAATTGCTTCCGCGACCAAGGATGTGTTATGATACGCTATGAGGCTTGTTTGGGGTTCCTTCGGGTTCCCCATTCGCCGGTCACGTCTAGGCCCTAGGCTTGGGTCGTGACAATTGTATACATATTCATGTATTCATTCACTCAAAAAATTAAACGAAGTATCGAATTATCTTTTATCATGACCGGGTTTTTATCATGTGAATGCACATTCATGTATACACTACATTCATGTATACATATCCGTGTATTCATGCAATAAAACTTTGTATACATTTCAGATTTTTCCTTCAGTATGTAAATGAGGATTGCACTTGGAAATTAAAATGATCAGCATTGCACAAGTCAAAAATATTCAAAGTGAGACGATTCATTGCTAAACACACTTGTCCTGCAAAGGATAGACTAATGTCGCAACGAGTTGCTACCTCAACTATACTTGGAAGAGCAATTTAGTACAAATATCATGATCCAAAAGTTGTATACAATGCAAGAGACATAATTACTGATATGAATAAACAATTTGGACTTGATTTGACATACTGGAAAGCACATCGAGCAAAGTTAAAAGCATTGAAAATGGTTAGGGGTGATCCCACATAATCCTATGCTGAGATACCAAGATATTTGCACATGTTGACACAATCAAATCCAGGATCTATTGTCAGTTTACAAAAAACAGTCGATGGACATTTTCAATATGCTTTTGTGGCTTTAAATTCTTCAATACAAGGTTGGGTAAATTGCAGGCTAGTTGTAATTGTTGATGGAAGCTTTCTCAAAGTAGCTTATCATGGAACATTTCTAACTGCTAGTTGTCAAGATGTTGGAGGTATGTATACAACTCTTATTTATTTCAATATATTTTTCCACATATACAGATCGCATTAATTGCCTCCACAAATAATTTTTTTCTCAAAACATTATACCACACTTACAGTTCATTATGATTTATTTAGGACATATATTACCATTGGCATACACAATTGTTGATTCCGAGAATAATGCATCATGGCAATGGTTTTTTGAAAAGTTCAAGAAAGCGTATGGAGTGAGGGATAAAATGTGTTTTCTATCAGATAGGCATCAAAGCATAATTAGAGCTATATCAGTTATATTTCCAGATTTACCACATTACGCATGTATGTGGCATTTGTGGAAAAACATCAAAGAAAATTTCAAGAGAAACCAATTACAATTAAGGGAAATATATTATGCAATGGCTCGCGCATACATTGCAAGATTTTGATTACTATATGGCTGAAGTTAATCGAATTGATCATCGAGTGAAGTCTTACCTGTATGAAATTGGCTATAGTAAATGGTCAAGGGCACATTCCACAAGTAATAGAACTATGACCATGACATCCAACATAGCAGAGTCGCTTAACTCAGCAACAAAAGGCGCACGAGATCTCCCAGTAACAAGGCTACTTGAAGAGATGCGTAAATTAATTGAGAAATGGAACTATGACAAGTCAAAAGAAGCTCTGTATACAAATACTAAACTTACAGCAAAATATGAATCAATTCTTGTTGATAACCTGGAAATTGCACTACATATAATGGTAAGTTCTATTACTTATACTAATCATATTAATTTTTCTAAATATAAATTGCACACCATAAATATTTATACTAATCATATTAATTATCCTCAATAGGTGCGACCTTCAAGTGATTACCTACATACCGTCACACATATGGGGAAAACTTTCATCGTTTGTATAAAAGCAAAAACATGTACATGTCAACAATTTCAACTCGATGAACTTCCATGTCCACATGCTTTAGCAGTATTACATAAAAAAGGCTTGGATGGAGATGATTACAGCTCATTATACTATACCAAGGAGAACATGATGAAGACATGATATCCCCGTACATCCAATGCCCGATGAAAGTACATAAGACTTACCCCAAGAAGTGGCTGAAGAAATTTTATTGCATCCAATAGGTAACAAAGTGCCAGGAAGACCCAAAAAAAAGAGACAAGAAAAAGCTTGGAAATCAACAAAAAAAACATATAAAACTTCATGTGGAAAATGTGGACAAGAAGGGCATTACATCAGAACATGCCTAAAGAAAAATAGAAGTTACATATAGTAATTATATATAATGTATATCTATTTCTTTAGAATATTTTATGAATTCATTGATGTCATGTACATTATTATAGTCACTGATAAGATGTTTGTTGTTGATTGATGAGATGTTTGTTGTTGATAGACATTCACTGATTCACGATTTTCTTTTTCTTCTCCTTTGAAGCTCACAGATTCAGTAATGTACTCTCTTTTTTGTTATTTGTATGAATTTCGATTTCTTTGCGATTTGTGATGCTTCGTCACTTTAGTTTCATGGTCATTGCTACATATATGGAATAGTTCAAGAATTAAATTAATCTGATTGAAATTTGAAGTTAAATTACTAAATTCGACAACTCCAATTCCATTCCGTTTTGTTCATCATTAAAATTTCTCGCTAATTTTTTCTGCTACTCTACAGTTACTTACAACTTTTTCCCCCTTAAAATCCTAATCCATTTCAGAATAGTAGATTTTGAAAATTGTGTATTTCTCTTTCCTTGTGAATATAATTGGGTTTTTCTTATAATAAAAATCAGAATCTTTATTTTGTCTGATCAACAAAGTCTATGTATACCATTCTTTTATATGTACTCAGAAATGCATTTCAATAGTTGTTAATCCTGGTAATTGTTTTTTATTAGATTAGGATTTCTCATTTCAACTATTCACCTATGTGGATTTGACATTCTTATGAGTTTTTGTTGCATCTATTTTATGTTTTTATACATGCAAAATGTGCTTGCAACAGAGAGGAATGCCAAAATGGTGCATCTACCATGTAAAGCATACTTGAAGACATGTCAACTGATACTTAGCACATCACACAGTAATATAAATTTCATGCCACTACATATATGCATTGCTTTGTTAAAAAGAGTTGGATGGGAATGAATTTAAAATTGTTTTTCTCTTCTCCATTTCTTGCATTATTCTCATGAAAATAACTATTCAAGAAATCGTAATCAGTAATTGAGTAATTGATCCATTTTATATGTTGCAACATTGGTCCATTGTGGTAGCGATTTGTGTCTGAGAGGAGATCCATGAAGCCGTTGAGCAGGCACTGACTGTACTTTTCAATTTGAGGCCATTACTGTATATATGTATTTTCTACTTTTTCATACTATTCAATAGTCAGATAACAAAAAATTAATAAGTAAGTCAATTTATGTAACTGATCGAGCTAGCATGGAGACTAATCTCTAAATACTAGATTTTTATTTTGATAATGGATAGATTTGATAATTAGAAAATAAAATCCAACAAAAACATAAAGAATCTCCTTTTTTAGGAGTAATTTTAGGAATTGTTTTCTTAACCATGACAATTGCTACCCACAAACAATTATTATCTCTTAAATTTTCACCAAAATATATAAACCTGAATCTTTAAATCTTAAAAACAATGAAAAGAGTTGAGAACAAAATACAAAGATGAAGAAAAACAGACACATAGTATATTTTTACGGAAGGAATTCTAAAAAGTAACATCAACTATTGTATAAGTGAATGGAAGAATAATGATTAAATATTTACAATATCACTAAAAGCTAACTAAAATTAACGTGGAAAAGAGGAGAAAAAAAAAAGGAAAAACTGACCCACTACCCAATAAACTCAAATACTCCTCATAGAATAACGTGGGATAAATATGCCAATTTCAATTTTAAAAAAGCTTTTTTTGTTATAAAAATAAAAAAGGGCTAAATATTGCCAATAAATAAAAAGAGATTACATGCTGTGCCATTTGTATCTCTTTTTCAAAACATTCAACTCCAATATCCCTCGATCCCTCGCCGGAAAACACAAAAAAATTAGGGTTTTTTGGTCGCTGGACTAGCGCCGGCCATGGCTATGCACGCTGGAGTAGGCTTAACAAAGATCGTCTTCATCGTCGGAGCAGGTATATACACTTAATCAGCGACTAGTGTGTTGTAATTTTGTGATTGATTGTGGTGAATTTTGTGGTTTGATCTGATATTTGTATGAAATATGTATGTTTTTGTGTGTATATGTAGGGTATACTTGTACTTTGTTGTTTAAAAACGGAAAATTATCGGATGTGATAGGCGAGCTTCAGGTATGTGTTCAATCTAGGTTTTTAATTGCTTGAAGTTAGATTCGATTTGCTTTGTGTTTTTTCAATTCTGTTATAGAGATGGTACGGTTGTATATCTATGTTACTATGTGTGTTATGTGTCTATTGTTGCATCTTTAATGAGCTAGAATCGCTTAGATGGTAAGCGTCCTTCACCTCCAACCTTAAGGTTATAGGTTCGAGTCCCTTACCTTAAGGTTATAGGTTTGAGTCACTAAGGGAGCACTAGGGAGTCGAGTCACTAAGGGAGCAAGCTAGGACCAGATAATATAAATTGAAAGCAAAACTGCCAAGGGGCATGATGAAAAAACTTTTATTCACACGTGGTGAGTTTAAACGTTTCTTTTCCAATGTTTGTGGCAGAATTTGGTCAAAAGTTATGAAAAGACAGGGGAATCAGATGGTGGAGATTCGGATGTCATTGCTGCACAGGTACCCAGCTTAATCTTGTCATTAAGATTATTTTATTTATTAGTAATATACTTTTTGGATGATCAATCGAGTTGTGATCTGCTAGTTGCACGGACTCTTCACTTTTGATGCCTCACCCGTGACGGATTCTCCAAAAATACACTACTTTTGGAGAATCTGACACACACTCATTGACATTTTTGAAGAGTCCGAGCAACATAGATGATCTATTTTACCTATCAATTAGAATTAACCTTTCTAAATTTCAATTTCCTTTCCGTAGAATGACATTAAGAGGCCTTAAACACAAAAATATTATATACATACTACTTGGTTTTAGTGTGTATATTCTTAAAAGACAATAAACATTTTTTGAGATAAGGGTAACTTTGTATTCACAAAAGATTCATCATCCAAGAGATGATGAATTGGAAACTTACATCCCATAGTGTGATGAGCACACCTCCATGATGGTAATCAGATTACAAGTTTCCTAAGAAATCAACTAATTCTACCCCATCCCCCACTAAGTCTTGTTTACACCAAAAAAATAGAAGACTAGTACAGTTTGTTTTAATCCTCTGAAAATTGATTTTCTGTCCTTCAAAATACCTAGTATTCCTTTCCTTCCATATAGACCACCAGATACATGCTGGGATGAGCTTCCACCATTCTTCCTTCTTGCCTCTACTTCCAACTCCTGGCCAGCTGTTCAGGACCTCCAAAGTAGTCTTTGGCATCACCCAACTAATCCTCAGACTGCACAAAAACGTATTCCACAACCTTGTAGCTGTTTGACAGTGAATGAACAAATGATTATTTACCTCAGCTTCATGTTCACACATAAAACATCTTGAACAAATATGCATGCCTCTTTTCTGTAAAGCTTCATGAGAAAGGCATGCTTTCCTAATCAGTAGCCAAACAAAACATGAGACTTTTGATGGACATTTCACCTTCCAAATTAGTTTCCATGGCCATGTCTCAGTCAATGAAATATTGTAGTTCATCTTCCAATAGCATGACTTCACTGTGTAGACCCCTTGCTTGTGTATTTTCCATATTGGCTTGTCAGATCTTGGAGATGTACCTGGGAAATTATTGAGGACCTCTAATAACTTGGCAATTTCCTCAATTTCCCAATCGTTTAATGCTCTTCTAAAAATTAGATCCCAACCCTGTTGACTCCAGACTTGTGCCACAGTGGCATTGCTCTGCAAACTCAGAGTATACAAATGAGGAAATAGGTTTCTCAAATTGTCTTCCCCTAACCATGTTTCATTCCAGAACTCTGTCTTTAGACCATCCCCCACACTCATGCATATGTTGTTTCTGAAGTGTGGCCATAATCTTCTAATGGTCTTCAAAACACTACATCCAAAAGTGCCCATTACCTCTTTAGTTGTCCATTGATTAAATAAACCATATTTGCCTGCAATGAATCTTCTTCATAAGGCTCTGTCTTCAGTACAAAATCTCCATAACCATTTCTGAAGTAGACAATTGTTCTGTAGACTCAGGTTCTTCAGGCCTAAGCCTCCTTGGATTCTATTGAGTGTGACTGACTCCCACTTTACCAGATTATAGCCTCTCTTTTCCTTGTTACCCTGCCATAGAAAAGTTCTCCGAAGCCTATTAATTTTCTTCTCAATGTTCTTGGGGATTGGAAATAAACTCATCATGTAGGTGGGTAGACCATCCAACACTGATTTGATGAGTGTTACTCTGCCACCGAGAGACAGGTACTGGCTTTTCCATTTGGCTAGTTTCCTCTCACATCTCTCCAACACCACATTCCACACTTCCAGCTCTTTGTTCTTTGCTCCCAAAGGTAGTCCCAGGTATTTTGTTGGTAGTGCATCTACCTGGCAACCCAATGTTTCGGCTAGCCTAGACATATTGTCAACATTATTGATAGGAAAGAGATGACTCTTCAACCAGTTGACATGTAGACCTGAAATGCCCTCAAATATAGTGAGAATAGCTCTTAAATGCCTAATCTGTGTCTTCTCTGCCTCACAAAATATAAGAGCGTCATCAGCATAAAATAAATGTGTGATCTCCATTTCTGCCTGTGCACTAAAGCATCTCACCCATCCATTTGTCTTTGCCTTCCTGAACATATGATTCAGCCCCTCCATGGCTATTAAGAATAAGAATGGAGACAGAGGGTCTCCTTGTCTCCTTGTCTGAGACCTCTCTGGGACCGAAAGAAACCTTCGGTGTTACCATTTATGATGAGGGAAAACTTCACATTTGAAATGCAATACTTGATCCAGCCAATCCACTTGCTTCCAAATCCCATGTCCTTTAGAATTTTCAGGAGGAAATTCCAGTTAACATGATCGTAAGCTTTCTCAATGTCTAGCTTGCATAGAATCCCCGGTTTCTTTTGCTTTACCCTGGAGTCTACCAATTCATTGGCCAACAATGTTGCATCCATTATTTGTCTACCTCTCAAAAAAGCCATTTGATGTTCATCAATCAGTTTCCCAATGACTGTCTTCATTCTCTCCGTCAATAACTTGGATATGATTTCCTCCTATTAAACTGATAGGTCTGAAATCCTTAAGCTCAACTGCACCTGGTTTCTTTGGAATCAAAGCTATGAATGTAGCATTGAATGATTTCTCAAACACACTCCTCTGATGGAAATTTTGTATAGTCAGCATCAGGTCCTCTTTCAATATATCCCAGCATTTCTTAAAGAAATCCATAGTAAATCCATCAGGGCCAGGTGCTTTGTCCCCCTCACATTTTTTGATGATCAGTAGCACTTCCTCCTCCGTAAATGGTCTTTGTAACCATTCGTTTTCTTCCGTAGACACTGTTGGGCACCCTACAAAATCAAAAGAGGGCCTCCAGGACTCAGTTTCTGAGTAGAGCTGGGCGTAGAAGTCTATCATGGCTTCTTTAACTTCTGTAGGTTCCTGTATCTCCACCCCTCGTACCACCAGTCTGTCAATTGTGTTGTATCTCCTGTGGGCAGTTGCTTGTCTCTGAAAGAACCTAGTGTTTTTATCCCCTTGTTTCAACCATAGCAATCTAGATTTTTGTCTCCAGCTTGCTTCTTCATACTTGGCCAGCACTTCCAGCTCTACCAGAGTTGTTGTTTTTATCACCATTTCCTCATCATTAAGTATTCTGTCGTTCTGGATTCTATCTAGCTCAGTTAATTCTTCTAGCAAACAATTTTTCCTGTGGGCTGCTTCAGAGAAGTTCTTCTTGCTCCAATCTTTTAACCTTTGTTTTAGCATCTTTAGTTTACTGCTAAGCTTATGGTCAGGGCACCCTTGTACCTCAAAATTGCTCCACCACCCCTGCACCATATCATTAAAGCCATCAACCTTGAGCCACCAATTTTCGAATTTAAAGCATGGTTTTCGATGCTCCCAGTTACCACTGTCCAACATGACAGGATTGTGATCTGACCCTACTCTTGGGAGGGTGCTTTGCTTGATGCTTTTGAAGTTTTCCTCCCAACTCATAGAATATAAGAACCTATCCAACCTAGCAGCACTTGGATGGTTATCCCCCCTGAACCAAGTGAACTTCCCTCCCGACAGATAAGGGTCATGCAACTCCAGTTCATCTATCCATCTGGAAAATTCATTCATGATGTTTGTAACTCTGCTGCATCCTCTTCTTTCCCCCATACGTCTTACAGTGTTGAAATCTCCACCTGTGACCCAAGGTCCTCCACATAGTTCCTTCATTGCAGCCATTTCTTCCCAACACTCTAACTTCTCTTTCCTGGTGTGTGGAGCATACACTCCAGTGAAATACCAGGAAAAAGAATTTTGAGTTGATTCAAACTTGTAAGTGATTGAGTAGGTACCTTCCTCCACCTTAGTGCCAGTCCATACTCGACTATCCCACATAATAAGTATTCCCCCCTTACTCCCATCTGCCTCAATATATCCAAGCCTCATCCATCTACTAGACCAGATCTGATAGGTGATCACCCCTACTTCTTTAGGACTTCAATTGATTCCTTTATTTCTTTTATAGGTTCGTAGATTGGCAATGGAGGTTCGACAATTGGCTTCGGCACGATCAATTACTGTTCTTAATGGAAGTTCTAGTGGTATGTTCTACCATGCTTTCATTGATGCTGTCTCATACTAGATTTTTCTATCTTTGCCTTTGACTTGGCAGAAGTTGCTTTTTAATGATGTGTTCCTTTACATTTACCAGTTTCAAAAAAAAAATGATGGTGTTCCTTAATCCCATTTTTCCTGGCAGGTAACTGGACATCTCTGGTAATGCCAGCCGCTGCAGCAGGTGCCTTAGGTTATGGATACATGTGGTGGAAGGTGAAATAACCCTTAGATTCCTTATTTATTGATACTGCATCTCAAAGGAGATTGCCACTAGCCTGAAGTAAAAGACACCATGTCGAGCTTTTAATAATTCATGCAATACTTTCTTTCTCTCATGATCTGTAATTTCACTGTGTTATCTTCACCTCTTTCTCTCATTATACTTGTAGGGTTTGTCATTCTCTG
>NC_064291.1:853865-890974 GCF_019186545.1 Solanum stenotomum | reverse complement strand
TTAGTCGAGTGCACGAGAGCTGGCCCGGACACTACAATTATCTCGTGTTAGGGGCAATGAATTTGTGTTTTTGAGTGTGTTTTGCGAGGGAAGAAAGTGGCTTTTGGGTGAATCTTTGCTCTAGGATTAATATAAGGTATCTCCTAGAGAAGTGGACATATTTTGGGAGTCCTAATAGGAATAGCTGATTTCCGATTTTGAACAAGAACTTCTATAAAGCCTTCAGATTTTGACTTGGCTAAGATTGCTGTTGAACTTCTCTGCTTATTGATATAGGAGGTATACTTAGAGATGATTACCTTCCCAAGATTTTCGGCATTTAACTGCAAGTTGGAGCACATGGTGATTCCTTAACTGCAATTTTTATTAATTCCCACAGCAGCATGCCTAAGTGTTCAATGTTGTAGTGCCAGTGTTGGCTGCAATATACTAAAATGCCTGCACACAGTGGTGGTGCTAAAGGAAGGAAGGGAATTCAATTGAATCCCCTTCCGAAAATTACACTGTGCAAGTAGGGTAAAAACATTTTTTTTGTATATATATATATAGATTGTTGAATCCCCTTGACATATATAGAAGAGTTGAACTAGTTGGAAATGTAACCATTACATGCATTAACTGGATTGAGGTAGATAACCACAGGGATACTACTATGCTCAAACTCATCCTTATGTTGCTTCCTGATGTGTCAGGTTTACTGCATTTTCTGAGCTGTTACCTCTTCTGGCTGTGGGCACCATTCCTTTGTTGAAGGTCGAAAAGATTAGTCAAACAATTAGTATGAGCAGCCTTACCATAGAGAACTCAACTACATTGTCAAGCCCTGTAGCCACCTCGTCTTTCAGTGCAACTGCTGTCTTTGAAGTTCAGAGTCCATCAAGAATACAGGTACCTTTTTTGGACTGCACTGTAATTTCTTCAGAGAGGTACTATAGTGTCATATGTGAAGAGAGATATGATCAAAACCTGTACTACAGTCAAATAAGATAATAGTCGTGGTGATGTGACTCTCTGCCCCTGGCAAACAATGCGTAGTTTATCTTGAAGAACCTCCATAAGTTTGTAGAGTACATCCGTAGCTGTGTGCATTCATATACTAACTAGTGCTTGCCTTTTCAGGTTGAATTCAAAGAAGGGACATTTAAGCCTCCGGAGATCAAGTCAAAAATAGATCTGCCAGAAAACATGGATATCTTTGGCCAAAACATTAGTTTGTCACCTCTACAGCAATCTCTGGGACCTCTAGAAAATGCTGTGGCAGGTATAGCCCGAACTATTTCTGGTCTGCCTCCTCTCAAGGTTCCAATTCCAGGTGAGAGGACAAAATCTTGGCTTATTACAACATACCTTGACAGTGATCTCCGGATTTCTAGAGGAGATGGCGGGCTTTTTGTTCTCGTTAAGGAAGAGAGTTCTCTTCTGGATCAGTAGCAAGGTCCGACCCTGTATGTATATGATATGTAGAGGTCCTTGGAGCTTCACATATACAATACATAGCTGTAAAGCGATATACATCTTGTCTTTTTAATCTATAATGCCATTTGTATAGCCATTACTCAGAGGAAAGAAACTGAAAATTGGAAAATTAAGAGCATTTGCATATAATATATGTTATTTTGAAGTTCTGGTGTTAGCTGTTTCCAGTTGTTGGTACACTTGTGTCACTCTACCTTCTCTTGAGGTCAAAATTTGTTTCATTGCAATATTACTATCATGAACTCGTGAAGTATGTAGGGGGTGAAGAAAGTCCTCTCTTATAGGAGAGGGACTATTGAATGAAAAAAGAAGTCTTCAAGAAGTGTCGTTAGAAATCATGAAAGAAATAGCTTTGAATAAAGATGCGTTAGCAGAATTTTGATAACGATGGGTGTATGTAGGATCCTCCAAAAGTTGTGCATTCTTTGGAGGATCCTACACGAGTGCAACAACATCACTGGAGAATCTGAGCAACATAGGCCAAATCTTTGGCCACAACAAAAGGAAAGGACTTGTTTCGTATAACTGTCATTGATCAAAGTTTTTTATACTCCTCCAGCTAATAACAAGAGAATCAATCAACCATGTCTTGTTTAATACCTGTGTGTACTGAATAGTGACAACTACAAAATCATATCGAGAGGTTCCAAATTGTAGTGAACTCCAGAAAAAACTATGTGCTCTCCGACATGGGCTATTCAAAATGAGATGCGCTAAAAAGATGTTACAAAAAGATGATCAATTATCATGAACTCGATAGAGCAAACAATGGACTTGCCGCAGCCACATCATGCCTTCTTCTTCTTGGACTTGAGCATGACGTATCCAATAAACATGCTCAAGAAGCAGATGAGTGCCACTGCAGCATATACAGGAATGAGAATAGCGTATTCTTGTGGTAGAAAATACTTGTGCACGAAATGATCGCTATCAACAAGAGGCTGAAAGAACAAAACAACATTTGCACATAAATCTCCAGATAAAACTTAGGTTGCAAGGGTCTGCTATGTTGCTCGGACTCTCCAATAATGTTGCCACACCCGTGGTCAGATCCTTCAAAAACGTACCGCTTTTGAAGGATCCAACATGCACCTGGCGACATTTTTGAAGAGTCCGAACAACATACAAGGTCAGTACAGAATGGGATGGAAGAGAATATGAGCTGACCAGAATGATAACCCAGAAGGTATAATATGTAAAAATGGACAAACTAGTCAATGTTAAAATGAGCCCAACAGCTCTGTCAGCCAACTCCATCGAGACTCCTCTTCTTGTGCCGCCTGTAAAAGAAGAATGTTTCAGTTAAGAACTTGTGTACCTTACAAGAAGAGGATCAAAACAAAAAAAATTGGCCTGGTCACAGGTTTGCCGGTACCATACAAGGTTCAAGGGACTTAAAGGAGAGAAGACAAAACAAAAACGGATGAAAGTGGACCACAGTCCGGAAGGAGACCTTATCTCCTAAAGAGGTTGTTCCCGATAGAATCTCAGCTCAAGGAGAGATGAAAAAGAAGCAGTAATAACAGAGAGTAGCATCAGCAACATAATAAGATAAACGACGCCACAGAAACATGTGTTGTGTTTAGTACATGTCTTCCAACATGTGACCATTGTGAAGGAACGTGTTGCATACAATATCTACCCAATCATTCATCCATATGTCTTGACAAGCAAAAATTCAGAAAGCTACATGAGCAGTTCTCTCAAGTCTCAATGTACTCTTGTTGCACTACCTGAGTCCTGACCACAAAATGATACAACTTCTCCTTCTCAAGATGTCGATAACGATGCTTTTAACTATGACAACAGCCCGAAGAAAGACAAGGTAATAAACACGTCTACCTAAAAAGAACTCTAGGTTATGAGTCCCAAAATGAAGTCATATGATAGGGGAGTAAGCTTGGCAACATATTAATAGGCCCTAATTCTACAGGAAAACTCATTTGTTAAGTAAGGACACAATATTACAATTTATATATATTTAACTTAGTTTCACTATTATCTTATTTGGTATGATGATGACATGAGGTGAGCTTAAAAGGAGAAAAGAGGATTTATATAGCTGACCCAAACTTGTTTGGAACTAAGGCATAGTTGTGTAAGGACACAATATTACAAATTAACACAAGGTTGCTCATTAGAGTTAATCTATATCACAGATCTAATAAGACTGACTCTTAGAATTTCCATCGTCAATGAGAACTAAATTTTGCAAGGCCCCATATTTGCCAAGAAAGAGAAGCTATGTCCTCACACTCCCAAACAGCAGACAGCACACGAGAATCATACTTTAAAAAATGCTTAAGTTAGTCAAGTTGGAGAACAAGAAAAGTATTTTTCTGAGAACTAAATTACTACTCCAGCAAACTATCACCAGGACTCTAATTTCCTAATAGAAAATGAGTTAAATCTTGAACTCCCTAGTCATTAGTGGAATTACACTGTCGAAAGGGGTTAAAACTAAGCTATAATGGGGAACACTAGACCATTGGTAGAGCTAATACTTAGACTTGTTAAAGCTGAGGTGAATCTTCGGAACATACCTACCACAGTCGAGGATCCTATCCATAGTAAACAGTACATGAAGGAACACCAACTCTTAAAGGAAGGACATAGTCTCACCATTCAAAGAGTATAACATATCTTTCAGACAAGTAACTAAGTCCATCCTAATTAGGCCTTCCATTTTACCATCCATTTCATCATAAAATTACCAATCCTCTATTTATCAAAAGGAAAAAATTACCAACCTTCAGTGAGCTATATGATTCCATTTCTTTTTCTCTAAAAAGGAGAACACTAAAACGACACAGAATCATAAGTTCTCGTGGTGTTACGAATGAATAATAAACTAATGATTAAAAAAACATGGGAAAAGATAAAACTGTTCATCAATTACACAGACAAACACCTTTAGTCACAGATTATTTAATTGCAAAATTATAAAAAAGAAAAAAAAAATCACCCCCATCTCTCAATTTCTAAGCAACTCCACCAGAAACGGTAGGTATATCCATTTCGATAACCAATATCTTTCACCTCTTAGTAAAAGTTTCTAAGAATTGCTATTCAGACTAAAATAAAAAGAAAAGCAACAACAAAGTAAAAACTCTCCATATTTCGCAACTCATTCCCATAACATATTACCAGATACCCCTTCATTTCAATTTGTTTGACTTACATTCCTTTTTAGCTTGTTTAAAAAAGAATGCTTCTTTCCTTTTTCCGCAACTTTTTTATTTTAACTTTCCACATAGCGTGTTTAAGACCATAAGATTAAAGAGCATTTTGATACATTCTACGTTTTTTTTAGATTAAGGACATAATAGTCAAAAGTCTTTTTACTTTCTTAAACTTCGTGTCAAGTCAAAACCAGACAAATAAATTGAAACAAAGGGAATAAGTTTTTTTGTTCCTCCACTTTTAGGCTATTAGTTATCACTGAACTTCCAACAAGGTTCATACAACAAAGACCTTTAGACATGATTTGACTCCCAAAGCTAAAAACTTTATACCAGAAAAAGGCTAGAGTTGCAAGAAAAATACTACCACCCGCCCGAGCCCTTGGCATCAGGGTCAGGATTGATCTCAAAACTGATAAGCCCCTTCATATTCCAACAACAAACTATGCCTCAGTCCCAAACAAGTTGTCGTCAGCTATATCAATCCCCACTTTCATTTAGGCTCATTTTATATGAATTCAACCAACAACAACAACATATCCGGTGTAATCCTACAAGTTGAAGTCTAGGGAGTGTAGTGTATTATGTACGCAGCCTTACCCCTAACTCATGCTTGAATTTCAATTACCCTTTTCAGAAACTATGGAACATAAATCCATAATCCTTAAGAAATTAGTTTTCAAAAAAGCTCAAGATTCACAAGTTATGTCCAGAAAGGCTACAGGATCACAAAAAAAACAAAAAAAATGGACATTTTGATGGATCATTCAATCAATCAATCAACTAAAAACTTAATAAAATTGGCAATATGAGTGGGAAATGGAAAAAATTATAATTTTTTTTGCATATATTCAGCAAAAATACTGAGACCCCATTAAAGTAAGAGAAACAACAAACTTAGATCACCTGAAAAGTTCGGTTCTTGGTGTTGAAGATTTCTGCTTTCAGAGCATGAAGATCGCCATTTTCAAAGAAAATGAACTTTGATTGATTTTCAATTATTTTTTTTATATTTTTTGCACTTTGCTGTAATTGGACCAAAATATATTGGGCCCAACGTTTACATGGGCCTAAATTTGAGAGTGGGTACCAAAAGAGAGGAAATTCTTTCACTATAACCACACCATCAACATACTCACGATAATCTCGAGTGAGATTTGAAAAAGATAAAATGTATACAGACTTAATCATATATTTTATGGATTAGATAAACTATTTTCGATAGAATCTCATTTAGTTTATAAAAAGTCACGCGTAACATTCTAAAATAACAGTTATATTACATGATGAAATGCAAAAACAACCATTTTAGGATTGTAAAGATCACAAATTTACTATATTTAGCAACCTCATAATCAAATTTCAAAATCTCCGACAATCGTCTGTTTGAATTTTCACAATTGTCAAGGTCTAACTTCATACTTGAGTTCTAACGTCTTGATTTTGACAGTTGAACCTTTTATCTTTTGAGTATGAAGTTGGATTCCAGCCGTTTAAAACTTCATACGTAAAGGTCTGAAGAAGAATAAGAAACAATGATATAACACGAACAATCTAAAAATCGTAAAACAAATTAAAATTTAAAAAATTAATGCGATGAGTTCAATAAAAAATTAACTAGCACTTAAAGTGGTACCTTATTGACTATTTAATTACTATTTTAAAATTCATAATAGAACAATTCAAATTCAAATTTATACAAACAACTTAATCATTGACCTGTCATTGTCCAATATGTTTAACTTGACAAATATTAGAACCCAAGTTATATTATTAAAAGGCCAGAACATTATTTGAATAGGCATTCAAGGGTAGGACATATCAATTAATAAAGTTGGTAAAAAGTAGAAAATTTGAATTTAAATTTTAAAGACCACAAAATAGACTAGTAGGTTACTTCATTATATTTGGCAAAAATTTCAAATAACAAATAATAGGAACAAAAAAAATAACAAATAATAATAACAATCAAAGACAAACAATAGGGAAGTGATAGGAATATTCCTGAGAAGGAAAATCTTGATAACATTCATCCACTAACTTTCTACTTAATCCCCGACCTCTATATTTTTCTATCATATGATCGTGTCCTTGCTAAACTACAAGTAAATTATGTCATGTTTAGTTACCTTCCCGCGATACTTCTTCAACCTACTTCTACCTCTCTTCAAATCAACCACAATCAATCTCTCACATATCCTCATTTGAACATCTTACATATTCTCTTCATATACCATAATCATCTCAATCTTGCTTTCCTTAGCTTTTTCACCATATGGACTACTCCCACCTTATCCCTAATATCTCTATTCCTAATTATATATCTCTTACTATACTCACATATCCATCTTGATGTCTTCATTTTTGTTACTTTCATCTTTTGGACATGTGCACTTTGATCGATCAACACTTCACCACATACAACACAGTTGATCTAACAAAACACTCTATAAAACTCACTTTAGTCTTGATGGCATATTCTTGTTGCATAAGATCACAAATGCGACTCTCCAGTTCATTCACCCGACTCCAATACAATGGGCAACATCCTTATCCATCTCCCAATTTTCTTAAACTATTAATCCAAGATACTTGAAACTTTTTCTCTCACTGAAGACTTGCACATTAATTCTCACTTTCACGTTCGATTCAAATGAAGTAGGTGATTACACTATATTGAATAGTCATAATAATACATAAACGTATCCTACTTGTTTAGCTTTATACAAGTTATAAGTGTCTTTTTATGCACACTAAAAATTGAAAGACATAGATATCAATTAAAACAAGTTAAAAAACACGTTTATATATTACGTTTGAATAATATA
Organism: Solanum stenotomum; assembly: GCF_019186545.1. Lineage (NCBI taxonomy): Eukaryota > Viridiplantae > Streptophyta > Magnoliopsida > Solanales > Solanaceae > Solanum > Solanum stenotomum. Next base: position 883,488 of record NC_064291.1, on the reverse strand, counting down.
AAGGTAAGTTGCCAAGTGGCAACCAGCTGAGCTGTGTCACATCCAAAGGGACAATGAGACCTGCGCCTCACACAAAATGCAGACCATTTCCTTTCCCCTTTTTGAAAGCTCAAAAAGATTTCTTACTTCTCTTCTTCATCAAAATTCAATTTTCTCTCCATTTTCTTCCAAATTCCCCAAAACCCAACTTCCAAAACTTAATAATCTTGACATATTTGTGATAAAAATTTGATCTTGTTTGTCTCTGTACATATAATTACAGATTCTTGGTTTTTGGGAATTTCACCTGAAAATTTTGCCCTTCTCAATTTCCTTACAAATTGCCCAAACCCCATTTTTTTTATTGTGATCAAGATTTGATTTTGTTTGTCTCTGTGTATTAAACTGTAGATTTTGATTGTTGGGTAGTTGAGATTTTTCGAAAAAAATAGAACATAAGTATGAGTTTTCAAGATTTGGAATCGGGTCGACCTTTGGGGTCTCGTCGGTTCCAGACAAATGGGAAGCAAGACCCAACCCAAGCAGTGGCTTCTGGAATCTTCCAGATCAATACTGCTGTGTCTACGTTTCAGAGGCTAGTGAATACACTTGGTACCCCAAAAGATACGCCTGAGCTACGTGAAAAGTTGTAAGTGTTCTTTAATATATACAATTCAAAGTTTTGTATCAGATTAGGTTGAATTGCATAATTAGTGTATGTTAGTTTTAGCTCGTTGAAAGTTCAGAGTAAAGGGGGTGTTAATATATGTCGAATTCATAATGAAATAGTATAATTATGATGATTTATCCAAAAGGAGCTGAAAATGGATATAGTAGATTATGACTAGTTTGGGATTGAGAGGTGATTGATTGATTGTTGATTGAGGTCACCTAAATGTGGCGCTTAGTGGTCAATGAAGTGGGTTGAGAACCATGAAGTCTCGGGTTCTCAATTCCCAGTAGAGGCAAACCATGCAGTCTCGGGTTCTCATTTCCCGTCAGAGGCAAAAAGAAAAGGTGATTCCTTGCTATCTCTCCAAGCTTTGGTGAAAATAGTTAGGTGGTACGGTGGAAGGTAGCAAGTATATCGTGGATTTAGTCTACTGGACAATTAAGGATGGCTGAGCAATTGTTTACTTATTGCCTATCAAATGCTTTCTGGATGGACTGATGTTAAGTGCTGTCTCACTCCTTCCCTGGGAGAAAAGAGGGTTGACATTAGGGGTGGGTTACTAGGAAAATGAAAGGGTGGTGGGGGAAGTGCAGTACATTGATTTTGGAAAATGTTGAAATTTGTCTGTTCAATTTTTAGCTAACCTCTACCAGATGCTCCACATTACTGTTATTCCAATATTATTGTTTAGAAGCAGTGTCAAGTGTTCCAACGGAGCTCAAAGATGTTGCCTACCTTTTGGCTTGTGGTTAAAAAAATAGTAGTTGGCATTTCATCGAACAGTTATTTGGTGGTAACTGTGCTAATTTTGCTCAACTGCAGGCACAAGACAAGGGTACATATTGGCCAGTTAGTCAAAGATACATCTGCTAAACTTAAGCAAGCAAGTGAAACAGATCATCATGCTGATGTCAGTGTAAGTTTTTAAGAGCTCGATATTTCTCCTCATCCACTTCTGTTGATCTTGATGGGTATACATTTTCAGGTCTCATATATTTAAACACATACTGTTTGTCTTATTTCTTTGTGAGTTTCTTATATACTAAGTTCTCATCCTTTTCTATAAGGAGATAGTTGAATGTATGAACTCTGATGTGTATTTCATCGTCTTCTTATTATAACTTTCTCACATAGATGAATTTATGTTCATACTGCTTTTTCTCAGGCTAGCAAGAAAATAACAGATGCTAAACTTGCTAAAGATTTTCAAGCTGTCTTGAAAGAGTTTCAAAAGGCTCAGAGACTTGCAGCAGAGAGGGAGACAGCATATACACCTTTCATTCCCCAAGCCGTTCTTCCTTCTAGGTAATGTCAGCGGCAATTATGGTAGTTGTCATTTAGTAAACAGAGTTACTGGCATATGAAGAACTACATAAAAAGAAACTTTTAGTGCTATGATGTGTACTCTACAGTCTCATTTTTATAGACTTAATGAATCATACACTTCATCTGTATTTGTTGCCCCACATTTTTGCTCATACCCTTCATTTATATTATGTCGTGGTAAACAGTTACACAGCCAGTGAGGTAGATGTTGCTTCAGATAATAGTATGGAACAGCGAGCTCTCCTTGTGGAATCAAGAAGGTGAGTTAGTCTAGTTCTATTATTCAATTTGTTGTTTCTTACTAGTTTTTGCTCTTCTCTAGGTTGTTAAGACTCATTTTTATCAAATTCATATATGCATTTAGTCAAAGAAACATTGATGGTTGACAAAATTACTAATTTCAAAAAAAGATAAAGAAAAAGAAACATTGATGGTTGAATTGGTTGCTAAAATTCACCAGCAAGATAACCATCAGTTATAGGCATACAGGGAAATGACATTCACCTTTGAGTTTGGTCTCTAGACAATTGATGGGTTAGTGCCAAGTTAGATAGAGGACTGTTTGCTGTGGTACAGAGAAATCAGATTACAAATGAAGCTCAGGGCTTAGGGTGTTGGGTAATGAGCTTCCAATGGTGCAAAGGTTAAATTCATGTGGTGTTAGTGTTGTTTTTTGATGAAGGAGTCCATTCGGTTTCTTTGGGAGTTCAAGGGGATTGAGACAAGGAGTCCATGGATTCCTAGGGCACCGAGTAAGGTGTGCTTCTTTGTTTGGTTGGCGGCAAGGGGTGCAATTTAACTGCAGAAAATCTGTGAAAGAGGAAGATTAGCTATGTCAGTTAGTGCTTTATGTGTAAGAGTGGATGTGAAAATGCTGATCATCTTCTTTTGCACTGTAATGTGGCTAATCGGTTATGGAGGGTAGCCACGGATTTGTTTCGGATTCAATCGGTGATGTCGGGTACAGTCAAGGAGGCTTTGCAAAGTTGGACTCATAGGATGGGATAGAGAAGCCCTAGGGTATGGATTGCTGCCCCCTTAACAATCATTTGGAAAGGGAAATAGGACATTTGATGGGGTGGAACAAGATTTTGTAAAATTGCATAGGAATGTTTTGTCTCTAGTTACTTTTTGGGGGACTTACGAGGTCCTTGTTTGTATAGAGGATAGAATCTCTTATGTTGGGAACCATCTTTCGACATAGGTTCTCTGGGAAAGGGTATCAGAGGCCAACGAGTTGAATTAATTCACCTTATATATTAGCACCGACATGACAAATGATTAGCTTCCATGAAACAATAAATTGAAAACTTGCATTTTTTGGCCATGTGCTGAACTTTTATTGACATCTGACTTTTCTTATGGAACTATTCTGGTGATGGCAATATGATCAAAGATAATGTTTTGCATCCTTAAGACATATCTTCATTTCTGATCTGGTTGTTTTGTGTTCCACGTGCCCCTTGCTTCAGGCAGGATATTTTGCATTTAGACAATGAGATTGCTTTTAATGAAGCTATTATTGAGGAAAGAGATCTTGGAATACAAGAAGTACAACAACAGATTGGTGAAGTGAATGAGATTTTCAAGGATCTTGCCGTTCTTGTTCACGAGCAAGGAACTATGATTGGTAAATCACTTCCCTTTGTTTTGAACTTTCAAATCTTTAGAGGACATTATTTGACGTATACAATTCTCCTTTTCTCAGATGATATTGGCTCCAACATTGAGAATTCTCATGCTGCTACTGCACAAGGGAGATCACAACTTGCTAAAGCTGCAAAGACCCAAAGATCAAATTCATCTCTGGTACTTCCATTACTTATACAATTTTTTCCTGAACATAAATCTGGCTCGGTTTTATTCTGCTTATATTCTATGAGAACATGTATGTTTAGACTCTTGAATCTTCGAGAATATAGATGTGGACGATGGGAAACTTGTCATAGCATTAAGGTGCTGCATTTTGCAAGCTATGACTAAATAGTAACTAGATGTTCTAGTTACAGCATGGTTTAACAGAAATAGAGAGTAGAAGAGTAGTTATGCCAATTTGCTACTTAATTCTGGGCATGGTTGTGGTACCAAATTTGAAGTGCCATTATGAGGCAGTTGTGGGTAGAAATTTTAATGAATCATAATGACAAGTCAAGTCATGCGATTAGTTTTCTTAGGTTCGGCTTTTCATCTTTTAGGAGTGGGGACAAACTTGCCCAGAAACCATGGTTATTAAAAAATTATGGATTCAAATGAATTAGTTGAGGTGCTCACAAGCTTGCCCGGAAACCACGGTTATTAAAAAAACATATTGTGGGTTCAGATGAACACTCAGCCTAGAGACTACATCCGCCTCTAGAAGTGGGGTTGATTTTAAGCCCTTTTGGATGGTGTTGAATCGTTCAACCTCATCATTCCCTATCAAATGTAGGTGGAAAATATAATTACTAACATTCATTCCTCGCCACTTTATATAAAAAATCATAAATCTTTTCATCTTATATTCCTCGCAGCACATTCTTAACGGATTTTCTTTTCTGCAGACCTGCTTGCTTCTGGTGATATTTGGGATCATACTTCTAATTGTGATCATAGTACTTGCAGTATGATCAGAAGATTTTGATATGGGAGGAAGAGAGATCCTAAACTCTTCATAAATGGAATTGATCTTTGTGATTCAAGATGTTCTTAAGGCACCATAAAGTATACTTGTGGTTTGATCCATGAATCTTTTAGTCATGCTAGAGAAGTTGTGCAACTGTGACAAGAAGTTTCATATGCTGTGTCGTGGCGTGGGGGTGGGGGTGGGGGTGGGGGTTGACATGCGAGGGAAGGTTTGTCTGCTATGTTTGTAAATTTTGTGTTTGTGTTTGCAATTGTGTGTTACTGCCATGTAATGGCTGGTTTGTTGATAAAATTTGTTCCTTAAATTTCTTGCATTATCAAGGCCCCGATAAAACGATCTAGTCCACAACTTATTCATGATATAAGCTGTCATTTACATAGCTGCTGCCTATTTAGTCACATTTTTTTGCTTTGATTTCGGAACAATTAACCTATCATATGTATCAGCTTGGCTTCATCCTGAACCTAGGAGGTATTCGGATCTCATATGAACAGCTTGCTACCTATTTAGTTAACGTCTCTTGTTTCTTGTCCGGAACAATTAAAATAGTTTGAATTTTTAGGTTTCCAGGCAATATAAGGTCCCCTAAACTTCACTTCATTTTTTTGGTAAATGTTGAATAATTGTATTCATAAAAGGCACAAATGTAGTGCTGGGATTTTGAACAAGTGAGCAAAAGATCCACAATATATCCCTCCTCAAGGCTTTAGAGAGGCTCTTTAAGAATTCCAGTAAAGCTAAATAACAAGATACAAGCTGGAATAGCGTACCACCCGCTTATTCTTGCTTTGTCCAGTGCTAGACAAAGTTAAGAATGGTGTAATAGGACAGTGCAAAAAGAGACGAACAATCCACATAAATAACAATCCAAGATAAACGCGCTTCACTTCTATGAGGAGCTCATGACTTCCAGATTTGTTTCTGAGGCCATGGTTTGAGATGTTGATCTTCCTTTTCCAAGATTTTACACAACTCGCCTTGGTTGCAGTCTTTACATTGATATTTCTTCTATAATTAACTAACCAAGTCCCATCAACTCTTGAATCAGAGACGATAGAATTTGAAGACAATGCCAAATCGTACAATCTGGGAATTTGTTCTTCGAAGATACATGGCTCATCTATCTTCTCCTCCTCCGCTTCCTTCGACTATCATCACTTTCACTATCACTGTCGTCAGAACTGGATGATGATGATTCAGATCCTGAACCAGAACTCCCAGACTCATCATCCGATTCAGAAACGGGCTTTTGTTGTTGCATGATAAGCCTTGGCATGTTCTTTAAATACTCTCGTAGATTTTCAGTAATTCCACCGAGACCAATGGAAGTGAAAAAGTTGATAGCAAACCTTGTATTCTTGGGATTGTCCTTCGGGAAAATAGAGTCAAGGGAATCTTGCATGGTGGGGTCGTTAAGACGCTCATTCAACAAGCGGATGCCAAGGTGCTCCGACATTTCCTGCATATATGACACATTTTTTGAGTGAATTTGAAGCTAATGGAACAAATATGTGATATTACTACAAATAGATGTCTACCAATGCATCGCATCCCCAGAAGAACAGGAGAAAAAAATGATATGCTTTAACAAATGCAACTTTTGACATAAATGTTACATTTAGCAGTGATTAAAAGACTTAAAATAAGTGGCCAAAAAGAAAATAAATATTCAGAATCAACTATTGATCTTGTTCATATTATAGGGAGTTTTAAAAAGTAAGCCATAAAGATAAAGCTAGTTTTCTTTTTGACGAGTTCAAAGATAAAGCTAGCTGTAACATGTCTGAAAGAAACAAAAAGATAAATCAAGCTGTAGAAGTATTAGAGATCAAATTAAATGTACCTGGAATAGGATTTTAATAAATATACGAGAAGAAGAGGTTGTGTCCTCCTCTGTCAGCCTTATATAAGCCAAAGCATGCCAAGGAAGAGCATCAGTGCCGAGCAAATGAGCAAAAAACTTGGCCACGTTACGAAGTTTATTAGTTTCGAGCCGGTGGATCATGGAGTACTGCTGCACAAAGCATTTCTCAAAGTTTTCTTGATGGATTTTGTTAATCATGCAAAATCGCTGTCCCAGTAGTCCATAGTAACGAAGATAAGTCCTCTCCTGACTGCAGCACTCCAATAACATTATGCACAATTCCATCTGCATGGATCAAATAAATATAGATCGGTTTTCTTTTCTTTTAGACAGGTATCAATCAAAAAGTTATTAATTAATACAAGAATGAATAATACAGCCACAGGACAGAATGATTACAGCATCACAATCTTTTTCATTTTCCTTTCTTCCTGCATTTCCACTATCCAGTCCTAAAATATTTTACCCATTATCTAATCTTTCCCTGACATTGAGACTTGAGAGTGAACCAATCCAAGAGAATGTGTTCCTTTTTCTTTTCTTTTTTTCTCTTTTTCAGGATTATAACTGAAATACTTAGTTGAGGATTTGGTGGAGTACTCTTTATCAAAAAGAAATTGGTGGAGTACTAATTACTAGCCTCAAACCACATATTAATATATTAAACCAACAAAGGTGTAGATGTCCAGTATTATTTCTTTTTAACTAATGTGACTGAAGATCTGGTACCTCCAGACTCCAGTACATCAAGCAAAAGCATCAATATACAAAAAATAGGTGAAGAAGTGCACTCTTGATCTAATGAGTAGAACTGTCAACCCCTTCAAAAGCCCACATTCTTTTCTATAACATTCCCAGAGCAGACACAAAGGTTCAATTTCAAAATTTCAACCCATATTTCTGTTGTGATGGATGTTCCAAGAGAACTACTATTTGCTGGAAGAACCTGATAGACTCCAGAAGTGAAAATAAAAGATGCCATTAGTCCAAAGAAACAGTGAAGTAGCAGGTGACTTGTGTCCTCCTATGATAGTTACAAATGAAGCATGCGTTAATTAATTCCGCAAATTATCGATGTTAGAAATTGCATTGTGGGCTACATGAATCTCTACCTGCACGGACCACAAGGCAAGCCAATTACATGTTACCCTACGTCCATGTCCATCTTTATTCCTCAACCATCAGTTTAACGGAACACCAGAAATATGGTTTATGGGATGCATGATAGAATGATAATGCCTCTATGCTATCCATGAAAAATACAAGGAGAAGTCAGATTCAATGAAAGCTCATGTTTTGGTTATTATTACTCTTTTTTGTATCCAGAAACTAAGTTTTTCGTACACCTTTTTTAATGTTCAATTACGTTTTCCCTTTTAAATTATAGCCCTTCTCATATAATGTTTAACAAATCAAAGGCGACATTAATATCTTTCGAAACTCAAAGCAGATGCAAATATATGGACATGTCAATCCATGTAAGCATGCACACAATTTCGCGAAGGACATGACTCAAGAGTAGCAGAATAACACAAAATATAAGAAAGAGATCATGATACTAACCTCCTGACCAGGCTCTAGTTTGATTTTCAACAGCTTATGCCCTGCTTCTTCAAAGTCAACACTAGACATAATAGTAAGGTAGATCGTTCTCCGAAGGTTGATTAAGTTTGTCTCTGTTTCGTCCTTTATTTGCATTTGCTCCTCATCTTCTTCTTCAGACTCTTCATCTTCATTGTCATCTTCATCCTCTGATTCCGCATCAGAATCTCCTTCCTCAGATTCTTCACCAAGTATTGCCTTCTTTAATTCTTCATACTTTCTTTCGTTCTCTAGGAAATTAGGATCCGGCTTGAAAATATCTGAGCATGCAAAACAAACATGAAAATCGACATTCCATATAGTTGCTCCATGAAACAAAATATCCAGTAGCCTCCAAAGGCAATCCGTTTTAATACTTTTACTATAAAATTGATCATGACATACCTAAAGTAATTTCTGGATCTATTGTATCTGAGAGAGAGACTTCATGTGTTAATTGATCTTCCTGCTCAACAAGGTCAAGTTCTGGACGCACAGCTTGGTAACCCTGAGTAGGATGCATGTAAGGGATCTAATATTCTTGCTTTGATAAATAAGGGATAAAATATAATCTTGCCTCAGAAAACAATAAAATATCGAGTAGTATTTTTTTACTCAGAAAACAATTAAAAAGCAAACTCACCTGAAACTTTGCTTTACGCAATGCAAAGAGGCTTTCAATTAAGAACTGAACACGTTTATCTATTTCTCCTTCATGAAGTATACCACGGAACCGCTCAAAGATTCCTATTTAAAAGGAAAAAGGTATAAGCATGGCAACCAAAGCAGAATCTTTATATAAATAAACGAAAATATAAGTCGTGAATATTCTATAACAAACTTTCAATGTGTACTCACCATGTAATCCTCGTGGACAGAGGTCCTGAAGCATTGAACCACATTCTGTAACAAAACCAACCGCAACCTCAACACTATCATCAGTAGGTTTCTCCAACAAAACCGTGAGTAGTTCAAGAGCAATAAGCTCGTGGACGATTTGTTGGTTCACAAGGTGAGCAATAAATTTGACAGCTGCTAACAGCTGAGGCTGCAAGCGTGAAAAATTAGGGGTAAGACAAATTATGACAAGATTTTTTTGTCCTGCTAAGGTTATGAACAGATTTGGACTGCATTGAAGCAATTAGACTAACTGCACTACTAGAGATACAAACCTTATCATTTGTACAAGAACAATACAGTATGTTGCACAAATAAAAAATGTACTGCAAGCACGAAAGAAAGAGATACGAACCTTATCATTACGTTTATAAGCTCTTTGCAGCTGCAGTATGATCCTTCTTAACAAAAGATCACCCACTTCAGGGAACTTGGTATTAACGACCGCAACCAAAGCAGCAAACACATCAGTAAAACCCGGAGAAGCCATTTGGGACTTCATACAGGATCTACAAAACAAACCCCTCCCTCGAATTAAGTTCTCTGCGAACAACTCTGGAATAATGTTTTTGAGGTTTGCTGCATTAACTTTATTCACCAGTCCATTGATACTCTTTCTCAGAGCATCCCAAGTCATCCTCTGGTACTCAACACTGCTCTTGTCCTGAACCTCCTTCATCATCCTAGCCAATTTGAATGGTGGAATGTACACTCCCCCACTCCTGCCCAATTTTGCTCTATCGATATTCAAATTACCATCTTGCTTTTGCACCTTGGAAACCTCACTGGCTTTCAGTGCCCCATCTTCTTGGGTATTATCTTCCCTATTTTTGTCTTTTCCATGCTTATCAGTCCCAATCCTTTGCCTTGTATCCTTTCTATCATGGTCATCACCATCATCCTTCTTTTCTCTTTCTACGTTCCTCCTCTTCTCTTTCCTATCATCATTATACCGATCAACCCTACCCTCCCTTCTCTTTTGCACCTTTTCATCATCAGACTCCCGTTGCTTCTTCTCCTTCCAATCATCTCCATTGTTTCGATTCCTATCCTTCCTATCATTTCTTTCATCTCCATTCCTTCGACTCATCTCCTTCCTATCATCCTTTACATCACCATCTTCACCTTCATGTCGTCGTTTCCTCTTACTCCTATCATCCCTTTCAACGTCCTCATCAACTTGGCATACATTTTTTCTGCTTTCCTTCCTACCATCCCTCCTTTCATCATCTTCTTCACTTCCATCTTTTGGCCTCCTCTGTCTTCTGTCATCCCTTCCAGCATCATCTTCACGGTCATTTCTTCGTCTTCTCTCCCTCCTATCATCCTTCTCATCATCATCTACCCGTTCACTTTTTCTCCTCCTCTCCCTCGTTTTATCTCTTTCACCATCATCATCATCTTCTTCCTATTCTTCTTTTGGCCTCCTATCACCCCTTTCAGCACTATCTTCACGTTCATCTCTTTGACTCTTCCGCTTCGAATCATCATCACTAATTCCACGTTCAGTTCTTCGCCTCGACAACCTCCTATCATCCTTTCCATTATTACCACCACCATCATCATCACCACTTTCATGTTCAATTGTTCGACTCCTCGCCCTCCTATCCCCCCTTCCATCATCACCACTTTCACGTTCACTTACTCGCCTCCTCGCCTTCCTATCACCTCTTTCATCGTCATCATCCGAGCTGCTTCTATCCCTATGCCGTTGCCGCTCTACTTTCTTCACATCCTCATCGTTCCTTCTCCTACGATATCTATTCTCACTCAAATCCTTCTCCATAAGCTCAACTCAACTTGTGCTTACAATCACAAAATTCAATAATCAATTATGTGAAGCACACAACAATGTCTACATACAGTAATAAGAAAAAAATAGGTGAATTCCAGGAACACTTCCACTACAACAAACGCCGGAATCTATGTGAAGAAAACGGGACCTTTAGCTCCGCCGGCGAAAGTTTCCGATTTGGATTTGGAATTGGGGATAAACAGAGAAGAATTCGGGTAGGGAAAAAAGTGGATATTTTACCTAGCCCGATATTCAGATCCGCTATGGAATTTTTTATTTAAAAAAAAAACAATTGAATTGAATAAAAACCAAAATACAAAAACATATTCAATATAATGACGTTAGTGGGGTCTAGAGAGAGTGCATTCTTTATCTCTACCTTCACAAGGTAGAAATGTTGTTTCGGATGCAAAAGCATTTTATAAAGAAGTAGGGTAAGATTTATGTACATCCTCACTCTCTCCGAACTTTATTTCTACCTTGTGAAGGTAGAAAATTTGTTACAGATATAAAAACATTATAAAAAAAAAGAGAAAATTGTATATAATAGCAAACTATTAATTCAAATTAAAGGCTATAACCATAGTTTGATTTAATTGTATCACATAGCAAACTGTTGTTATTTCGCCTCTCTCCTAGTGAATCTCGCTCGCCACTTTCGTTTTCTCCCTCGCCTCTCTCGCTTTTATACAAACGCAAATGTATAAAATGTGTTTGTATTTGTATAAAGCGAGGGAAACTTGTATATATACATATATTTTCGTTTCCCTGTCTCCCCTCTCCCGGATCTCACTCGCCACTCTCCCAAATCTCGCTTGCTCGCTCGCCTCTTTCACTTTATACAAAAACTCAAATGTATAAAATGTGTTTGTATTTGTATAATGTGAGAGAAAATTGTATATATACATATCTTTTCGTTCCCCTCTCCCAAATCTCACTCGCCACTCTCCCACATCTCGCTCGCTCGCCTCTCTCACTTTATACAAACATAAATGTATAAATTGCGTTTGTGTTTATATAAAGTGAGAGAAAATTGTATATATAAATACAAATGCATATATTTTCATCCTATACACTTATGATTATACAAATACGATCTTTCCCTGCCCAGTTTTCTTTTGTTTTTCTCTCCTTCTCGCTTTATACAAACACATATTATATAATTGACCTTTTATATATGTATACCAAAGCAGACTATACAACTGCTTTCTTTTGTATATGTATATCGAAATATACATATTTATGTTTGTTATGGAGCGCAATTATACAAACTATAGTTATAACTTACAAATATAATTTCCATGTTTATTATATGTAAAAGTTGCTCTAAAAAAAAGTAGCCTAAAATCTATGTAAGTCTCAATTTCTTAGGATCTTATTTTACTTGTGAAGATTAAAAAATTGTTTCAAATACAAAAATATTATATGATTAAGTAGGAATAAAATCTATGTACATCTTACTTTTTTCAAATCATATTTCTATTTCGTGAAGATACAAATATTGTTTTGGATACAAAAATATTATATGAAAAAGTAGGAATAAGATCTATCTATGTATTTCTCTCTCCGGACCTTAGTTATGAAATTATATTGTTATTGTTATTAATTTTAAAGGTAGGTGCGTACTCACGGTGCAGACATTTGTCGATGAATCAGATTTTAGGAACAACTAGAACTAAGAAATTAGAGTTTCTTTGTAATGATAATATTTAGGGAATGGGTCAAAATTAATATATGTGTGCGTACAAATTATCTAAATAAAGGTAAAATGAAAGTTTAAAAAGAAAATATGACAGCATAAATTGGACAGTGTGTAGTAAATAGCAACAATAACCAACTTGAGGACCATCAAAAGCAAGAGTCCTCGTGGAGTTATCAGCTCATGATGACTCTTGCGATCGCAGAGCGAATGTGTATAGAACAACAATTGCGTGAAATAGTGCACTATCATAAATAAATAAAGTGAAACAAAACACCATGCTACAAAGAATTCCTCAACACCAAGTTACTCTGATAAAAGCTTCTTCATCAACCATAACCTTAACATTAAAACATTTGTGTCCTTATCATAGTAATAACATAAATAAAATTGCATTCTTAATAACATAATAATATGCAACATTAGTGTCCACACTGAGATCTCACGTCACTGTGGAGCTTTATAATCAGCATTGGAATAAGGAGGGTATTCATCACCTGCCAAAAATATAACGTTAGTAATTCTAACAAAGAAAAGCAAGCATGGTGAAATGTATGTTTCCAGCAAGCACACACAATAATAGCAACATAATTTTTGAAAACATTAGCAATATTAAAAGGTTTACCTTGAGTTGATGTTTTCTTGACCCTGCAAAATGCAATAATTCTTTCTCCACAAATTCCCCAGAACCCCAATGTTTGAAAGGTGAATGGAACATCAGAATCCTTTGCTAGAAATTAAAGGTATTACGACACCAATATCCAGCAGCAAGTGCGGTGGTGACAGTCAAATTTTCGACAAATTTGAATTTTGTATTCTAATTAATGAAGAGTCAAATTACACTGTAATAACCAAAAAAAAAGAAGAAGATCAAAACAGTTTTGGTTGCACTTACATTGTGTGAATTGAAAGCATCAATGGCTAAGCATGAAATCTCAGTAAACTCTGTATCGTTGCGGCAACGCCGTTGTGGAACAATTGGAGCCCCAAGAGAAAGACCCAAATCCAAATCCAAAGTGATATCAAAACCCTAATTAATTGCATAAACCAACAAAAATTCAAATTCAAATTCAAAACAAACAAAAGTAGAAGAAGAAAGTACGTACCTCGCTCTCCTCCACCTGCTTCCAATACTTCTCCCGAGTTTCTCGGTCCATTATGCTCTTCCCGACATACATATCATGATCAGAATCATACTCTTCTTCTTTGATATCGCCATTCACACTACTCTCATCTTCCAATTTTCGCTTACCATGTTCTGCCATTACAATCGATCGGAGTTACAGTATTATTATATTAAGTATGTAAAAATAAGATTTGCAAAAGAGGTAAATATTATGTCTCAAAAATCAATCCGAAACACGTATTCATTTTTTAACGAAAGACAAGGTTAAAATTGGAAATAATTTTATTCCAATTTATTCAGTTTAAATCTAAATACATAGTTTACATCATATCTCGTATATTTGATTTTACCGACAAATTTAAGTAAATTTACTAAAATAATTTCGTTATTATTTAATCCCCATATAACAATTTTGTATTTCCTCATTTTATAGGACGCACCTGCCACATTCACTTGCTTACCGTAGAGGTTGTAAGTACACAGTGACCCACAGTAGGCTGCTTTTTCCGGAACGCAGTTCGAGATAACCGTAACCGTGTATATATAGAAATATATCTTCGATGCTGTCATTTCGAAATGTCCGCTTCAACCGCTCTTTCACCTCCCAAAGAGCAAAGTTGCAATGGGGCGAATCGAGCCTTAACCCACAAAGTTTTCAATCCGCTCCACCCCACATTAATTTAAAAAAATATATTTTAACCTGCCCCGCCCCAATCCCATTTCCATCCCTAAACACTACCCTCTCCCCAGATCCCAATGTGGGATTACACTGAGTTTGTCGTTGTAGTATTTACATACATGCATACATTACTAGACACAAGTGCTCGTGCTAGCACGAACTCAATATCTATTAATTTTTAGAGAGTCAATTAAATTTTAATATAATTTTAAAATATTTTAAGTTGTTAATTATTGTAATTTATAATATTTTTATGTAATTTTTAAATAATCTATATGTTACTTCTCTTGTTCCAATGTATGTAGCACCTATAGAATTTCAAAAGTCAATCAAATGTTATTAATTATTGAAATTTACAATACTTTTTACTTAATTTTCAAATTAAGTTACTTTTTTTGTTCCATTTTATGTGACACAAATAAACTATTTTTATGAATCAATCAATTTTTTTATAAGCAATCAAATTTTTTGTATGTTCATTTAAAAATATTTTAAGTTGTCAATTACCATGATTTATAGTATTTTTTACGCAATTTTTAAAAATATAAAAAATAAGACAATAAATTAAAACGGAAGAAAAAAAATGAATAGCTGCCAGGCATGCATGTTGACTAGGACCTGACTGGGTATTCCCACTTATATATTAGTAGGGGATGTATAGAAGAGAGGGCACATCTTTCAGTGATTCAATAGAAACTGTAGGTACATTGAGTTTCATGTCAGGAACAAGAGAAGAAAGAAGATGAACCAAACATAATAACTACAGAGAAACTAAAAGCTAAAGTGAACCCCCCACCACTAGTCAAGAAACTACCATAATTAACAAATATACCTTTGTGTACATTTCATTTAGAGATCAGATCATACTTTTTTGTTGTTTGATATTAGTAGCCCCCATTTGTTCAGTAAGATGTTCCATGTTCTGAGTTTTATCCCATCCATTTATTTGTGGTTTAGTTTCACTTGTGTTCGAAATATCATCATCCATTGCAGCAGAGTCCATCTCCTCTGTCTCTCCAGGGGAAGGGCTTTGAAGAAACTTTTCCCAGAAAGGGTCACCTACACTAGGAAACTCTTGTATATCATCCAGCAAACCACTCTGCCAGTCAATATGAGGATCAGGAGAGAAACTACCAATATCTAGTCCCATTTTTCCGTTCACTCCCTCAACTGCGCTAGTATCCATGAAAGAATCATGCTCCATTGCAGATCCAATCATATCTATATTGTTTTCGGGCAAAATTCCTTGCAACTGTGATAACTCAGGCATAATTATATCTGATGCAGAAAGTGAACCAGGATGCAAATTTTGACCTCCTACCAATGGGATTATGTCTGAGAACTGATTATTGACGATTTCAGAAGATGTGCCAAGATGAGATGAGTGGATCTCACAAGTCGCAGGCAACAAACTTTGACCGGCAATGGCTGAAGCTGTATTCAGCAAGGGCTGGCCAGAAGTTGGTGGGACTTCCTGAAGAGTGACTCCTGAAACACGAGCGGAAGATGCATTAGATTGTGGTGAATCATCACCAATCAGGAAACTTTCAGGACCGTTGCTGAAGTTCTCTAATCTAGGAGAAGAATCTAGTTTTGAAAGCTCCCTGAACATTGCCTTTGCTGCCTCATTTATCCCAGGTTGGTACTTAACAATCTGTCCATCCGCAGGAGTAACGGATTGATCCTGTGATTCAATGTCCTGCTTAATCCTTCGTTTCTTGCTGCCTTCAGCTATTCGCTTATTACTCTCATTTTGCTGCTGTACAAACTGTGCCAAGAATCCCGGGCTGTTAACAGCTTTTGCCAGGAATGACATCATCTGTTGTTGTCGCTGCTCCATACCCTGAAGGCGCTGCACCATCCCTTGCAACTGATTGTCAGTGGTTTGCTGCTGTTGTCTGAGCCTAACCAGCTCTTGCATAAGCACGTTCTTGTCCCTTTTCAGCCTCTCAACCTCTTCTTCAAGCCCAAATTTTCCAACCTCGACACAAGCCCCAACAGATGCACTGTGTCCAGGTGGCTGCGTCTGTTGTTGAGCATGTCCATGTGGCTGCTGCTGTTGTTGAGCATGTCCATGAGCAGGTTTACGCCGACTTATACTTTTAAGCAGGTGCTTCTGACCTCTTAAGAATCCCTCATTAGCAAATTCCCAGCGGTCTGGATCAACCTTTCTAAAACCCTGTATTTCCACAAAAACACCAAAAAGAGAATAGTACAAAGGCATGAGTTGAAGTTTGATAAACAGCACAAAGATCACTGCACCAATATTTCAAATTAAAGGTAATCAACAAAGAGTTTGCCAAGTGGCTTTGTTTTTCATTAAGATCACTCGTCAGGTTTACTTCGCAAACAGAAAGAAATCAAGTAACAATTCAAATATCCATCCACACTTCACAGAGTGACTTTGTTTCCTCATATGAGCTTTTTGGTGAAAAATTAGCATGATTTGAAAATCAGTACATGATTAGGTACTTTATCAGAAACACTAACAAGAACTGTTTCAGAAATACACCCCCACAACAAGCATACAAATAGGCATCAAATAAACAAGCACCTCCTCCCAGTACAAGAAAACGAAATCATTCTAATATGAATTTAACAAGAAGCATAAGTGAAATCATGTCCAACTCACTGTAACTGCTCCCGCATCTACCTCGTGGTTACACAACCCATAATTGCAAATTCTTTCACAGATAAATACACCTTTTTGGGGAAATGGTAAGTATTATATCAGAATATACTGACGTCAGAACAGCACTAAGATGATGCTGTTTATACCTCAAAAAGAAGAGAAGAGAGAAGGAAAAGTAAAAAGAGGTGGAGAAGCATTCAAGGCTTTACAAAAGTTTACCTCATTTACCTACTTCATTTTACAGATAAAAATCTTTAGGGAAGGATCGATTCACAGGGCGAAATATAATTTAGCTCGTTAAAGGGAGGCTGAAACCTTAGAATTCATTAAAAGAGAGAACTCCGATCTCTTCAGCTCTTCAATAGGAGACTGAAACCTTAGAGTTCAATGGAAGAGAGAACTCTAATCTCTTGCTTTTTTGCTGAAATATGGCTTACTGATTTACTCATCAAAAAGCCCCTTTAAATAGGAGACCTAAATCCTATTCCAAACTAATAACTATAACTTAACCTAATCCTTATGAAACTATGAAACATAAATCCTATTCTAGAATAATAAATAAAGCAACTAAAAATATAATTAAACACTTAATTTAAAGGCTTCCAACGCATCCACAACAGTAACCCAACACACAGCCACACACACAACCATCCTAATAAAACATATAAGAATATTCACCCCCAGAATACAAAATATAAAGAGAAGGTAAAATAATGGATGCATCTTCACATCCAACTGATACTCAACTATAGTATATTATTCAGAAGGCACAGATGTAGCAGAGAGAAAAAATTTGGAGAAGAAAGTTGTTCTTCTGCCAAGGGAAAAGACAAAAACTACACCTATGCAAGCAGAACAGATAGAGATCCAGTCACAGCAACCCAATATTACGCTCCAAACATGTGACATGCACCTATCCAAGTCCCAGACTTTACTACCTTTAGCATTGAACCAAAGCATTAGCACTGCATTGGCACTCAAGGCTACCGCTATAGAGAATTAATAATTAGGAATTACCGTTAAAGTCAACAGCAAGTGGGATATAGCCACGAAAGGATAGCAAGGGACCATTCATATAAGAAATTGGCCATACATAACAACAACAACAACAACAACATACTCAGTGTAATCCCACTAGTGGGATCTGGGAGGGTAGGGTATACACAGACCTTACCCCTACCTTTGTGGTGTACAGAGGCTGTTTCTGATACACCCTTGGCTCAAATTTTTGCCTTTCCTAGACTCTTTTTTCTTCTCAATTTTTTTTCATTTCACCATCACATCTCTATCACCTTTATATCACAAAAAGAGAGGGAATGAAATAGCTTCAGATAACCTTTGCTCTTCTATCAATCAGCTAAGAACAACAATGGAAAAGAGAGTGCTTCTCACACTGAAATCTACCACAAGTCACACAGTCACACCAAAGGAGCTTAACACTAAGGGTTCTATGTCCACACCCTAGTTCTACAAAGAGCTTCCGTCCATAACCTCAAAGAAAACCAGAGAGATACAATTATTGAAAACCAGTGAGATCATGCTTCACTACATTGCAGCCATCATTTGGTCTCACAACAAATTTACAACAAACTAGGGTCAATTTGTGTTTTGATGTTATCCATGATTTCTTTTTTTTTGCTTTGACTGATTTGTGATACTTAGATCAGATAGACAACTGTGTTTTACATGAGGCGAAGAATGTGAAACACCTTTCCTTTGGGTCCTTTGGATTAAATGAACCTCCTAAGCTTAATCTCCTCTTTTTGTCTTCCTAAGACTCATTTTTCCTTCCTTTGGAATGACTAAGAGTTATGGTAAAAGCTCTTCTTCTTCAATGGTTTTCCTTAATTCATAGAAGAACAAATGTTAAGGAAATATCCAATACTCAAGGCTTAACCTGAGCTATTTCATTCTCCTCTTTTTCTTGTGATAGATATGTGACAGAACAAAGAATTTTGGGAAGAGAAAAAGCAAGTCCCTGGAAAAAGGTGACAAAAAGTTGATAGAAATGCAATGGTGAAAGGAAGATTTCCTGAGAAGAGGAGAAAGCGTTGAGGAGACGAAAATGTAACAAAAAGATGACAGTGAAAGGAATATTTCTTGAGGGTGTAAAATGTTTAGGGAGGACAAAAAGATGATTAAAGATGGCAGGTGAAAAAGTAGTACTGGAAGGCAAAAATAAAGTTATAGTGGTGGGAAAGGTTTCTAAGAAGAGTGAAAGTTTTAAGAAGGTCAAAAAGGTGATATGGACATGATGGAAGATTTTACTGACAAAATAAAAGCGACGGGAAATGTGAGGGGTTTTTGGGAAGACAAAGAAAGAGTTAGAGATGAACAATCTAGTAAGATTAAGACCCAAAAGTATTAGGACGATAACATTTCCAGTCATATGAATTATGATATAAGAAAATTCTAAATGGATTTCCAAATTTGTCTATTTGCTTCCTCCAAACTTCCATAACTCACTTCGGGATCTTCAATGAGTTCCTGCTATAGATGAATGGCTCCATATATACGCTAGAACCCCCCCCCCCCCCCCCCCCNCCCCCCCCCCCCCCAACCACCACCACCCCTTCTACACAGGTGATCAACACCTTTCACAACCTTCAAATCCACAAAAGGCAACACAACCACCTTTTGCATGGAGAAAGTACTGGAAACAAGGTCAGGAGCCTAATTGATCGCTAAACTTTAGTTGAAATCAGATCTAGCCTTGAGGTGCACTAGGGAGAAAGATATTTAAACATCATAGCATCAACTTGAAGCTACTATACCTGACCCCCTCTTCATTTGGGAACCACGATGATAACAATACAAGTTACCACTGTCCAAATGTTGATGCAGATATGAACAGTCCCATAATCAGTTTTATTGGTCAAGACATGCTTCCTGATAAATTATCTACTTGATGACACAATACAAACACCTTTATTTTTTATAACCAAGAAATTCTGAAGGGTCAGTCGCATAAGGTTCGAAACTCGGTGGATAGTGAGCATGGCCATCTTCAGTAACTACCGTGATCTACTTAAATACCAGGCTTTTGACCGGCAGAATTCGACCCTTGGCATGCGCCTAGTCCACAAATCAGATATTGTGCTCTTACCACTCCAAAGTCACAGGGGTCACAATAAGCACAATGTAATAATTTTTCACTATCTTAATAATTCTTCATTATCTTAGGGGAACTAAATCCTATATTGATCTTAAAGAGTAAAGATGTTTTTTTATGTAGTAAGTGAGATATTATTAAGGCGCCCAGTAGATGCAAAGATACAACAAGTTGGATCTGTCAGCTCTAAGAGTAAAAGATTGAAACTCAATTAACCAACAAAATTGGATTGCACTAGCTATAATAAAAAGATAAGTTGCAAGGCGGAAGGCGCAACATTCAATGATGTCCTCAAATGGATAATTGAGGAAATAGGGCACAAGAACAATGCACATGATATTCATAATAAAACAAATGACAGGTCCTCTAGAACAACATTCTTTAATTCAACACAATATTTGATTAAGTTTTATGAGAAGGTTGAAAACATTAACATTCCTCATTTTCAAAAATAATTTTTTTCAGCATTCCAATTAGCAATCACCAACAACAAGATACAACCCTGGAACAAGAAGTTATAATCTTTCAGCTACCACAATAAACCACAACAATTATGCCTAAATGACAAACTAGCTAAGTCTCGATTCTTCATTAAGCATTTGGATCAATTGAAGTTGACAAAAATCCAATAAAAAGTAAAAGGGAAAGAAATGCATACATAAGTATTCAGCTGCCGAACAAAGCTGGAGAAGTTATTATGCTTAAAGTACTTCGGAAGTAGGTCTTTAGCAAACTCCGGAGGATCCCAAACCACAAAACTATTATTCGTAGGACTCCACGACACGATCTTATCCGTACTCGGATCATCCACCATATCATACGTCTTCACCAGAAACGGCGGCGGCGCATTTGCACTGGGCATCGGCGCCGGCGCCGGCTGTAACATCGGAGCTCCTCCTCCTCCTCCGTCACCGACGGCAGCCTTCCCACTGCCAGAAGAATTCGGCTCCATTCACGATAACTCTGCCTCAAACCGGAACAAGTCGGGTCGGGTCGAATGAAATCAAACTCTGACGATAAATACACTACATATATCTATGCTATGCGTCAATTGAATTTGGAATGTCATCCATGGACGGAGGTCGAGAAAAAACCCTAACTTTTTAGAGAGAGAAAGTGCAAGTGAATGAAGTTTTTAGAGAGAGAAAATGATGACTGAGATTGAATAAAATTGGACCGGCGGAGGAAAAAATGGACTGAACTGGTTATTATAAAATAAATAAATTGCAGTGACCGCAGTAGAGGTGAAGAGATAATGACCAATTTACCCCTCTTTATTTTGTTTTGGACTGGAATTCACGGGGTAAGAGTGAAAGCCCACTCATGTTTTTCTACTTATATATAAGAGGGAGTTTATGATGGGACATTATCATAAACTCCCTATATAATACATAATATAATAATATAATATAATAAATCATTTTTTCTACTATATAATATATATAATATATATTTATTTTCTAAGGGAGTTTATATAATATATAATATAATATAATATATACATAAATTCCCTTTTATTATATAGTAGAAAATAAATATAATATATACATATAATATAATATAATATATAATAATATAATATAATAAATCATTTACAAATGACTTAAAATATTTAATATTTAAAATTCTACCATAAAATAGGTTGACTCTCAAAATTCTATCCGGGTCACATATATTGAGACAGAAAAAATAACGTATATCATTTTAAAATTACCAAAAAAGTATTAAAAATAATAATAATTAACAACTTAAAATATCTGGAAGACATTTTAAAAGGGTTAATTTTGTAATTTTATCCATATCACATAAATTAGGAAGTTATTTGAAAGTTACATAAAAATATTATAAATCACAATAATTAATAACTTTAAATTTTTTTTTTAAAAAAAGTGCAAATTTGGATGACTCTTCAAATTTCATTTGTGTCACATAAATTGAGACAACAAAAATAGCATATATTGCGTCCATTTTAATTTATTTGTCTTAATTTTTTTTTATATTTACAAATTGCGTAAAAATACTATAAATCATGATAATTGACAACATAAAATATGTTTTGAAAAAGATACAAAAAATTGCACTGATTCTTGAAGTTAATCTATCGTAAAAATACTATAAATCATGATAATTGACAACATAAAATATTTTAAAAAAATATACATATAAAAAATTTCGATTGATTCTTGAAATTAATCTATCGTTAAAATTTATGTATAAAATACAATAAATCGTGATAATTGACAACTTAAAATATTTATTAAAAATGCACAAAAAAAGAAATTGACTGATTCTTAAAATTAATCTATCAATGTCACATAAAATGAGACAAAAGTAGTAATATGTATTATTTAATGTCAAATTACTGAAAACTACGTAAAATGTATTGTAAATCTTAACAATTAACAACATTTGATTAACTCTTGAAATTTTATCTATGCTACATACATTGAGACAAGTGGAGTAATATATATTAAGTATTTACAAATTACGTAAAAATATTATAAATTACATTATTAACAACTTAAAATATTTAAAAATCATATTAAATTTAAATAACTCACTATATTTTATCTGTGTCACATACATTAGGACAAAAAATAATAGTTATTGGGCCCGTGCGTAAGAGAGTTTATGCCCAAGTATAATATATAATATTCAATGACTCTCCAAATTTCATTTGTGTCACATAAATTGAGACAACAAAAATAACATATATTGGGTCCATTTTAATTTATTTGTCTTATTTTTTTAAATTTTTTATATTTAAAAATTGCGTAAAAATACTATAAATCATGATAATTGACAACATAAAATATGTTTTGAAAAGATACAAAAAATTCCATTGATTCTTGAAGTTAATCTATCGGAAAAATACTATAAATCATGATAATTGACAACATAAAATATTTCAAAAATAAATACAGTTAAAAAAATTCGATTGATTCTTGAAATTAATCTATCGTTAAAAATTATGTATAAAATACAATAAATCGTGATAATTGACAACATAAAATTGTTCAAAAATATTGTATGTGGGTAGTCTTATTGTGCCTTGAATAGCGTCAAAGAAAGTACAGGTTTGTGATAAAAAAAACTTATTCCTTTATCCACGTAAACAATTGCTTCAAAAATTTCGTTATTAGTCCCAAAACATACCATTTATGTTATTGGGCCCGTGCATAGCACGGGCAACAAAATCTAGTATTAATAAAAAACATATATATATACTAGATATGGGACCCCATGCTAGCACGGGGCCCAATATATATTACTGTTACTGTTTCTGTTTCAATTTATGTGGTACATATGAAATTTGAAGTTAATCAATTTTTTAGTATGTTTTTATATATTTTAAGTTGCTAATTATTTTTATTTAGAGTATGTTTTACATAAATATATTATAAATCACAATAATTAACAAGTTAATATAAAAAGAAACTTATAAAAAATTCATTGACTTTTGAAATTTCATTTGTATCACATAAATCAGGACAAAGTGAGTAATATATATGAAAATTACATAAAACGTACTATAACTCACAATAATTAGCAACTTAAAATATCTATACTTAAAATATCTATATATCTATATTTCTCCCAATTTATGTGGTATAGATGAAATTTTGAAAGTTAACAAAAACTTTTTATATGTTTTCAAATATTTTAAGCTATTAATTATTATGATTTATCATACTTTTTACATAAAAATTTTATTTATATAAAGTATAAAAGAAAAAATTTAAAAAATGAAAACATAAATGTCAGCACGAGTCCAATCTATGTTAATTTCTATGTTTTAATTATTGTAATATCGATTGAATTTGGAGAGCCAACTAAATTTTTTTAAAGGATCTTTTTTTATAAATTTTAAGTTGTTAATTATAATAATTTATAAAATTTTTATTTATTTTAAACCAATATATGTTTCTCTCTGTCTCAATTACATGACACATATGGAATTTGGAGAGTCAACAAAAATTTTAAAATATGTTAAGTTGTTAATTATTATACCTTATAGTACTATTACGTCATTTTCAAATAAAATATGTAATTTTTTTATTTCAATTTATGTGTCATTGATATAATTACATATATTAAGTAATAAAGAATTAATGTCTAAATTATGTGACACCTATGAATTTTGGAGTGTAAATCAAATTAGTTATATGATTTTAAAAAAATAAAGCGGTTAATTATTACAATTTATAATACTTTTTATATACTTTTAAATGATATATATCTTTATGATATTGATATTAGTATTATAATAAATTAAATTTTATTATTTTTAAATTTATGATATCAATTGTCAGCCTATGCCACATTATAAAATGTTCCAAAGTAGATATCAGATTTACAAAAATGTCGATGCCAGCTAAAGTAATAAAATAACATCTAAGGGCATGAACCTATATATATATATATATATAGACAATCTGATGTGGCACCTCTCTATGGCAGCATTTCTATTCATTTTTTTCTTTTTTTTTTGACATTTTATCTTTGTTTTGTATTTTTTATTTGTATTGTAAAAAAACTGAAAGTATTTATGTCATACCCAATTAATTATGCACTTTATAACATCCATTACACTATTATAGATTTAAGTAAATGGAAATGAAAGATGAAAAGATAAAAACTATTCATTTTTCATAATTGTTTATAATTTTTAGCCTGTAAAATAAAATAAAATAATTGAGCATTTGTAACAAATAAGAACAAATTTCTTCACTTTGGCTCTTCTTCTTCTGACGATGATGATGAATATATGGTATCAACTTATGTTGCTAAGATGTCTATCAAATTTCTAGGTCATGTGACTTTTTTAACAAAAGATAAAGAGAAAATATGTCATGATTCTTGTGAAGACATTGATGTAAAGAAAGAAATCATGTAACAAAAGTTTCTCTTCAAAATAAAAGACTTTTTGAAAAAATGTTTATTCCTCCTACAAGGAGAGAAAATCCATTGTGCTTGAGAAATTTATAAGAAGGCAGATTAGTGTTTCAAAGGGTAAGAAAAATTATTTGGAGAAAAAATCATTCTATTTATGGAATTCATATCAAATTAGGAGGGGAACAAGAAAAAATTTATTTTGTGATTTGAAAAGAGAGAAAATTAGATATTATTTCTTTCAACCGCATTATTCTTCTAATTTCTTTCTTCTTTTATTTTGCCTTGATTTTTTGTATCTTTAATTAAAGTTTTTTTTTCTTATTTATCTTTAATTAAAGTTTATATATATTTTCTTAAAAAAGAATTTTAAAAGATGATCATATTTAGTTCCTTTCTTCATCAATGCTATTATTGAAAGAGGGTCGATTTTTTTCTTCGACACCACTCTTCGGCAGTCTAAAACTCTTATAGACTTTAGCCTTACACTCTCACGAATTTGACTAAGTATAGAAATACTTCAACTTATATTTTGGGCAGTAAATCAAAGTAACAACACAACCAACATACGAGAACTCTTCCCAACCTTTATTAATATCAAAATCAATACAAGGAAAAGTTTCATAAATTTGTCTAAGGCCAGAATCGTTCTCCCTTTGCCTTAGACGAATTTCCACCATTTATAAAACTTCTGCACAATGCAGTTACAGCAGTTACACCGGCAGTTACATTGGCGGTTGCATTTGACATGTGTCTAACACTTGTCCTTACAGAATTCAAACTAAGTTCCAGCATTAAATATTCTAAGAGATAGAATATATTTCGAATTCAAATACATTCTAACACTTAGCCGAAATTACATCATTCTAACACTTAGAATATTTCTGCCTACTTTCAACACTTAGAATATTTCAGCTTCATTCCAACACTTAGAACATTTCAGCTTCATTCCAACACTTAGAATATTTCAGCATGCTTCCAACACTTAGTTTTATTTCAACTTCTGTCTTGCCAACGTCAAGTCCACAGCCTTGCCTTGCCAAGCCAACACACCGCCTTGTCATGCCGACGACTCTGCCCACACGTAAGCCTCGTACATCCAAGCTGCCTTGCCAACACCCAAGCACCTTGAATTCTTTTGCTGCCCACTAACTCATAGTTACACATGTGCACTGTTTTGCCCACATGCATGCCAAGACCAATGCCCGAATCCTTGCCATGCCTGCACGTCGTTAGCTCAAGTAGACTGCGGGTCTAACAGACCACCCACACCACTTGAACTCGATGTCCTCATCGAGACTGTTTTAAGATAGTCTTCGATTTGATCATCAAATTGCCAAAGGTCTTTCGCTTTCTCCCAAACTGCATCAGCTGCACTCTTGCCTTTCCAATGAATCAAGAATTATGTCTTCGTATTCTTCTTACTTGTGCCCACAATCCGGTGATCAATGATCTTCTCAATATCAGCATCAAACTGTGTAGGTATTGATGGAGGAGTCCTCTTCGATCTGTTCCTGTCCGGATCATCTGCATTTGCAAAATAAGGTTTTAGAAAACTCACATGGAAAGTGAGTTTGTACAGGAAGGTCATCATGTGGCCTTTGAAAGTCGAAAATTGAATGGTGCAGAACAAAGATATTCGACTCATGAAAAAGAAATGGTTGCTGTTATACATTGCTTGCAGGTTTGGAGAGTCTATCTGTTGGGAACTCGTTTTGTGGTGCAGACTGATAATATTGCCAATACATTTTTCAAGACACATAAAAAGTTAAGTCCAAAACAAGCAAGGTGGCAAGAATTTCTGGCAGATTATGACTTCATGTGGGAGCATAAACCAGGGAAACATAACCAGGTTGCTGATGCATTGAGTCGAAAAGAGGTATTTGCTACTATATATTCAATTTCGAAACTTGAAACTGATTTTCTTGATAGAATCAGATTGTGTGCTGCAAATGACTCATTATATATTAAGTGGATGGGTCAAGTGCAAGATGGAACAATGAGACGGTATTGGATCGAGGACGATCTGCTTGATTTTAAAGGGGGGAGAATCGTTGTACCAAATGGTGGAGGACTGCGCAAAGACTTGATGAAGAAAGCGCATGATACTATCTGGGCTGGTCATCCGGGTGTTGAAAGGATGTTAGCTCTACTGTCTCGTGTTTATTTCTGGCCAAAAATGGAAGACGATATAGAGGCATACGTGAAGACTTGTCATGTTTGTCAAATGGACAAGACTGAACGTAAGAAGGAAGCTGGTTTGTTGCAGCCCTTGCCTATTCCTGAAAGGCCTTGGTTGTCGGTAAACATGGATTTCATATCTGGTTTTCCTAAGGTAGATGGCAACGCATCGATTATGGTTGTGGTAGACAGGTTTTCAAAATATTCTGTTTTCATTGCTGCACCTAATTTGTGTTCATCTGAGATTGCTGCTGAATTATTCTACAAGTATGTTGTCAAGTACTTTGGTGTTCCAGCCGATATTGTGAGTGATAGGGATACAAGGTTCACAGGCAGATTTTGGACAGCATTGTTTAATATGATGGGGACTGAGTTAAAATTCTCTACTGCAAATCACCCGCAAACTGATGGACAGACGGAAAGAATTAATCATTTACTCGAGGAGTACTTGAGGCACTATGTAACAGCAAGTCAACGGAACTGGGATGCTTTGTTAGACACTGCTCAATTTTGTTATAATCTGCACAAGTCATCTGCAACAAAAATGAGCCTTTTTGAAATCGTTTTAGGCAAACAACCTATGACACCATTAGATGTTGCCAAAACTAAGAATCAGGGGAAGTGTCCAACAGCATACAGGGTTGCAAGGGACAGACTTGAAATGTTTTCTGAGGCATAAGACAACCTGCGCAAGGCTCAGCGGCGCATGAAAAAGTATGCTTATCAACATCGTCGCTCAGTAGAGTTTAATGTGGGTGACAAAGTATTGCTGAAACTTACTCCTCAGATATGGAAACAGATTGTAAGCAAGACAAGACATCAGGGTTTGATTCCTAAATACGATGGCCCATTTGAAGTAGTGAAGAAAGTGGGTGAAGTTGCTTATAGACTGAACTTGCCAGAAAGGTTGAAGATACATCCCACTTTCCATGTGAGTTTTCTAAAACCTTACTTTGCAGATGCAGATGATCCGGACAGGAACAGATCGAAGAGGGCTTCTCCATCAATACCTACACAGTTTGATGTTGATATTGAGAAGATCCTTGATCACCGGATTGTGGGCACAAGTAAGAAGAATACGAAGACAGAATTCTTGATTCATTGGAAAGGCAAGAGTGCAGCTGATGCAGTTTGGGAGAAACCGAAAGACCTTTGACAATTTGATGATCAAATCGAAGACTATCTTAAAACAGTCTCGATGAGGACATCGAGTTCAAGTGGTGTGGGTGGTTTGTTAGACCTGTAGTCTACTTGAGCTAACGACGTGCAGGCATGGCAAGGATTCGGGCATTGGTCTTGGCATGCATGTGGGCAAAACAGTGCACATGTGCAACTATGAGTTAGTGGGCAGCAAAAGAATTCAAAGTGCTTGGGTGTTGGCAAGGCAGCTTGGATGTACAAGGCTTACGTGTGGGCAGAGTCGTCGGCAAGACAAGGTGGTGTGTTGGCTTGACAAGGCAAGGCTGTGGACTTGACGTTGGCAAGACAGAAGCTGAAATAAAACTAAGTATTGGAAGCATGATGAAATATTCTAAGTGTTGGAATGAAGCTGAAATATTCTAAGTGTTGGAATAAAGCTGAAATATTCTAAGTGTTGAAAGTAGGTTGAAATATTCTAAGTGTTAGAATGATGTAATTTCGGCTAAGTGTTAGAATGTATTTGAATTCGAAATATATTCTATCGCTTAGAATATTTAGTGCTGGAACTTAGTTTGAATTCTGTAAGGACAAGTGTTAGACACATGTCAAATGCAACCGCCAATGTAACTGCCGGTGTAACTGCTGTAACTGCATTGTGCAGAAATTTTATAAATGGTGGAAATTCATCTAAGGCAAAGGGAGAACGATTCTGGCCTTAGACAAATTTATGAAACCTTTCCTTGTATTGATTTTGATATTAATAAAGGTTGGGAAGAGTTCTCGTATGTTGGTTGTGTTGTTACTTTGATTTACTGCCCAAAATATAAGTTGAAGTATTTCTATACTTAGTCAAATTCGTGAGAGTGTAAGGCTGAAGTCTATAAGAGTTTTAGACTGCCGAAGAGTGGTGTCGAAGAAAAAAATCGACCCTCTTTCAATTAATTAGTGTTATTTCTATTATTTTCTTAATAATTTTTTTTCTTTCTTTTAATTATTTATTTGAAGAAATTAGTTATTATAACTTTATAAGAATTACACATGTATTTTTACATAATTGATTTGTCATTTTTAAATTTTTTGGATCATTCTTCATCTTAAAGTTTCTATCTATATGTAACAATAAAGCTAAAATAGAAAATGTGGGGTGAGACCTTCTTAGCAATAGATATTTATTTATTCTTATCAATATTTCTAACATTTTTTGTTATTTTTTCCTTAAAATAATTGTTGCCTCGATTTTTAGTTTTAGTTTTATTTTTTTAGCATTTTCTAATTTTGAAAGACTGAAAAATTTATATTGAAAATTTATAAAATATAAAAAATGATTTATTTAACTTCTATCATCATCAATATTATTATTAATTTCTTTTTCTTCTTTCTTTAATCTTCATTTCATCATTAATGTAATTTATATCATTTTCTT
>NC_064291.1:772265-851957 GCF_019186545.1 Solanum stenotomum | reverse complement strand
AGATATTTCTTAGACATTTAAGGAGAATGGTACACCGAAATATATATTATATATTAAATGATCAACTTCATGCAATGGAAGAATTTGTTATTAGCAAATATATTTTAACTTATTTGATAAAAAATATATGCTTCCTCATTTAATAGATGTAAAATTTGAAAAGCTTTATTTTTTTCACAATCTTCATAGTACTAAAACAAACAATAATATTACGATTAAACAACAGAGTAAATATAAAATTAATCAAAAATATTTAATTTTTAATGATCGCGCGAAGTGCGACCAAATTCTCTAGTTTAAAACAAAAAGATAAAATTTAAATGGGTCTACAATAGAATTCCTAGAAATCCAACTTGAAAAATTATGTTAAAAATGGAAAATAAAAAGTGAAATAAATTTAATTGAGAGTTACCCTTCGTCTATCCCATTTTATGTGACACTTTTTATTTCTCGAGAATCAAATAGTTTAAGTTTGATCGTAAATTTGCGTATGGTATCTTCAATTTTTAAAAAATGAAATTTATATATTTGTAAACTACGTAAAAATCAAAATATTATAATTCATAATAATTAATAATTCAAAATATTTTAAAGATCTATGAAAAATTTAAGATCAAAGATAAAGTAAAGAGAGTAAAAGGGAAGAATGGAAAGTAGAAAAAAAGGAAAAAACAAATATATAGAGAGAGAAACTGAGGAAAAAAGTCAGAAAAGTAATTATTCATGTGGGTTGTTGTATATGTAGAAAGAGACGTGTACAATTAATGAGCGACAATGAATTTTATAGTACAATTTGAAATGGTTTGTGTACAACTTTGTAGTGCCGTGTTCGTCCTCTAAAGTCTCACTTCTAATAAGGAGTAATATAAATAAGAAGTATAAAATAAAATTGAATAATTTTACAATATAATTTCTCAAAGTTGGATGACCTTTTGAGATATTTACTCAAAAATTAAGAGAAATTTAACGGTTTTGAAATTATAAGACTGTAAGGGAAAATGGATCAATCCATAGATAATATAAAAAACATCTATGTGTTATACATAGTACATGTGTCTTTGTGATATGAGTGGGGTAAGCTTAATAAAATTACAAATTTGTCCTTGTGGGTCCTTCCTAACTCCTTACATAGTACATGTGTCTTTGTGATATGAGTGGGGAGTAGTACTTGTTTAATGAGGTGGCCCCAATACAGTACAACTTGTATTACCTTTGGTACATCTATTTGATGTTGTGTTAGTCCTTCTAACTGTCATTTCTAAATAAGAGTAATATATATATATAAAAGATTATATATAAATTATTTTTAAATAGGAATAAGGTTGACTACGTACCATTTTCTCACAATCTATGATTATATTAGATTTGTTATTGTTACATTATGTCATGTCATTTTTAACAATTGTGTATCGAACTTAATGTTATATATAGATAATTAAACAATGTACCAATTGATAATTTAATCATTTATGAAGAGTTTCTTTTTATTTATTTATTTGATAAAATTGATAATATATGAAGAGTTGGAAGTTAAAGATTGAAAATGCATCAATCAAACTAGTCACGTGAATATAGGAAAATATTTCACTTCAACATGTTTAGTTAAATCTCTGGACTAAAATCAAATTTTGTTTGTAATTGAGGAAGCTAAAGTCTTAATTAATGTATAGTCTTACAAGTGATAAAATAAAAGAAAAAAAATAATTTGGGGAGTAAGTAATTGATATTAATGGTAAAAATAAGAAAAAGTAATAATGTAATTTTTAATAATATATTAAAGGTGATAAAATAAAAACAAAAAGAAAGGGACCATATTCGGGAGAATTGAACCCGACGTGAATCGAACACGCAACCTTCTGATCTGGAGTCAGACGCGCTACCATTGCGCCACGGATCCCTAATGATTTTATTTTCAATATAAGAATCACTACTTCCTTATGCTTTTAAGTTGAACTTAAATTCTCTCTTCTTCTTTTTTTGTTGTCTGACCAATTTTAAATTCGCATATTAAAATTAAAAATATTTATTTTTAAAGGCTTAAACTCGAGATCTTTAGCTTAAAGTGGAGGAATTTCATGTAATATTTGCATGGTTTACCCTTCAAGTGGACTTGTCAAGTTTATGACTAGTGGGGTGTGTATAAGTTTTTTGGAAACTGAAGTCATATCCGGATATAAACATGGAATATTATGATATGAATAAACTTATGCTTGACGAAAAAAGTAGTTTGTTATGAGAGGATATATCTTTTAGCAATCAAATTTATGTCTAATGAGACACACAGTCATTCTTTAGAATCTGAAATCATGCTCAGACTTAACTTATGAAATGTTATGATACGAAAATATAAATCTATGTCATGTTTCTAAAAAGTTTGTTCAAACAGTCATTGTTACTCAAAAGTGTTTTTAAAATTTATTGACTTAACACAAACGTCTTCTCACCAAAAGTACTTTCCTGAATAAAAAAAATACTTTTAAAATAAAATACATTCAAAATAAGCTAATTTTGAAGTTTGGCAAACATGTTTTTAGCCCTGTTGCATCTGAAATTCAATGATTATGAGCACATAAAATGTAAGGCAGAATCTTATAAATTGATTTCTTAAAATTCAAAAAATCGTTGTTGTAAACTTTGAAACTGGAATGTTATCAATTGGAGTTTGAAGTTTATTATGTCTTACAAACTTCATTAGTTAAAAACATTTTTAGATCATTAGTTTGGTCATTTTAAGCCATGGTAATTTGTAATAATATATCGTGACTTGAAAGGACCGAGATAATAATCTCTAAATTTGTTTTCAAGCTTCACAAGTGATTTAATGTATGTATCAAACTAAGTGATTCTGCGACAATATTGGATTGAATTATGATTGGAATGAACAACAATTTTCTAATTTACAAATTCAACTTAAAAGATCAAGATGAAATTCTTTTTTTTGATAGTTATATTGCAAAAGCTTAGAGGGAAGACATTTTGAAGTTTGCAATTGCAGATATTGTACTAGAAATGATAATAAAAAATGATATGAATAACATAATATATATATATATATATATATATAACCTTCTTGTGACTATGTTGAAGAATTCTTTCTCCCCTTTGAGTTCTCGAGTAAAAGGGTCCAAGCCATAGGAAAATATCCAGTTTCTCTCTGAACTAAAACGAACTGAAACAGAGTTAACACAAAATCTCCATTAACAAGGAGCTAAGATAGAAGAAGAGAAACTCTCATTGTTTGAGTTCAAAGACTAACTTTTACAATGCTGAAAAGTACTATTTATAGAATCTAACTTCTAATCAAACTAACTAACTAACTTGAAGAATTAGTTGTAACAAACAATATAAAAGGTCTATACTACCCTTGAGCATCTTGGTGAAATAACTAACTCCTTAACTACCTTACACTCATATCTCATCACTCTCGCTACATATCTAGTTTATCCTGAAGCAGCATTTCTCTAATTTGAATCGAAAGTTGCTTTTGACTCCTCCGCCTTTGAAGGCTGGTTACATCCAATGTCTCCTACGAGGCTGTCTTAAAGTCCTCTTTGTTGGTCAACAACCAACTAAATCTATACTTCTTCACTACTCGTATAGGGAAGGTGGAAGAAATTTAGTCTCTCTTTTTTTTGGTATATTGCATAGTTTTATATGAATTCTGACATATTTATAGTTATTTAGCGACAAGGATTTTGGCCAATTCACTTTTAAGAGCTCATCTCTGCCTTTATGGTTGAGTAAGGTTTATGATATATAAGGACTTTACAAAGCAGAATGTGTCTGACAAAGAGGATCTTGTTAGGTAAATCATTATAAGTATACAAGTTCCTAATGTCCCTTAGTGTGAGCCCTTGTTTCCTTTCTTTTCATAGTGTTCACATGAAAGTCAAAGGGGACATTTCATATGCTACTTAATTAGGTTACTTTGGCAAACTCTTTAGTTGACGAGGTTTTCACATCAAATGATGTTATATCTAAAATATTCAACTCCCTTACCGTTGCAACTTGTCTTTCTTGAGAGCAAGATATGCATTTTCTGGTTTTAGGTGTTTGCTTTGTGCAGGTTAGTTCTGTCAAATTATTTTGTATTTATACATATTATGAGAAATTGATGCTTTAAATTTGTTTGGATCAACCCTGCTTGCTTTTCTTTGTTATAATTACTAACGTTATATTTTTGACAGATGATGAATACACTCTCTATTCCAAGCTTGTTTATAAAGCTCCACAATGAGCTTGTCATCTCTTTAAGCTCGTGTGGTCTTCTACTCTGATAGTTATTACATTGAAGACACAGTGTCATTTACTTGTGTTATTATTAAAAGGGAAAAAGGACAAATATACCCTCGAACTTTTGAAAATGGTATGTCAATACCCTCCGTCATACTTTTCGTCCATCAGAGCCCCTGCCGTTCAATAATCGGTGCACATTTGCCCCTCCCACTAACGAAGCACTCAGTTTGTACACGTGGCGCAATCCTAAGCCACAATCCGAATTGACCAATTATTTAACCCAAATTTCAAAAACACCCGCTCATGACCCATTCAACCCACCCGATTTACCCACAAATAAACTATGGACCAATTCAACCAATGTACCGACCACTGCCACCGGAGACACCAAAGAACCCATGAAATTTCTATTTCATTCTTGTCCAAAGAGCCATCCAGAACCAATTCAGATGGATGTTAAATTATTAAAATAATCAAAGCAAAACTAAGAGAGAGTAAAAGCAGTTCCTCTGTGAAAGCAAAAAATAAATTCAATACACTGATGTTTTCAAGAAATCATAAAGTAACGGTGACAAGTTGTGTCACCATTAATGTCCCCCAAACTCAAAGAAACTCTTGGTTTTCCCATAAATCCAAAAAAAAAAAGAGTAAAATCCACCAAAAAACTCCAAAAATAAAAAATGGGTTTCACTTGAAAACAGAAATAAACAAACAAAAAAAAAATCAATCCTCTGAGCAGTGAAGAAAGGTACTTACAAAAACAGACATAATGTGTTCCATAATAAGCTGAGAAGTTTCAGAAGATGCAAAAGAAGAAGGGTTGTCGGAAACAATGACGGATTCATCTAACTCGGCAGCAATATCCTCCGGTACCACTACCACTCCCAATATAAGAAGGGGCAGCAGAAAAAAGTGATTTAGGTAAAACTTGAGGAGGAGCTAAAGTTTTAGAGACTTCAAAAACAGAGACTCCAAGAACGAGATAGAAATTTCATGGGTCTTTTGGTGTCACCGGTGGCGGTGGCCAGTACATTGGATGAATTGGTCCATAGTTTATTTGTGGGTAAATCGGGTGGGTTGAATGGGTCATGGATTTTTTTTTGAAATTTGGGTTAAATAATTGATCAATTCGGGTGTGGCTTAGGATTGCTTCACGTGTACAAGCTGAGTGTTCCGTTAAGTGGGAGGGGCAAATGTGGGCTGATTATTGAATGGCAAGGGCTTTGATGGACGAAAAGTATGACGGAGGATATTGACATACTATTTTCGAAAGTTCGGGGGTATATTTGTCCTTTTTCCCTTATTAAAATGTACAAAACGTGTTGTGATTTGTCTTGTACAGTTATTTTATTAAGAATGTAGGTTTATTTATGTTATTACTAAGACAAGGACACAAGTATTTTGATGTTAAGGTTATGTTTGATGAAGAAGCTTTTATCGGAGTAACCTGGTGTTGAGGAATCCCTTGTAGCTTGGTGTTTTGTTTCACTTTAATTTATGGTAGTGTATTGTATCACACAGCTGCTATTTGCTACATGAGCTCTGGGATCGCAAGAGTCATCATGAGGCAATACCTCCACGATTGTGATTTGTGAGGACTCTTGTTTTTTTTTATGGTGTGTGTGTCTAGTGTGGTTGGTTTAACCACAAGTGAAGGTTCTTCGGTGCATTGATTGCGCATGAATAATATTATAGTAGCTTTAGCACAAGCTCTCATAGTTATATAATTATTCAGCGAATAGGTTAAAGGCCTCCAATGCTTATAAATATAAGCTTTTGTTTGGCTTGTTACTAATAACTCTTTGATTTTCTATTAGCAATGAGTGCGAGAATGAGTGGACAGTTCTAGTACTCGGGCGTTTATAAGATTTTCCAATGCTACGTAATGATGAAAAACACAATATGCTTCGTCAAAACCAACACACTTGTTCTCTTTCTATTAACAAAAAAGTTAAAAAGAAACAAAATAAGGTTAAAAAAACAAACATTTTTTCACACCCCTTTTTTGAACAAGGAGGGTTTTTTTCAATTTAAGTGATGGCATTGATTAGAGATTAGTTTTTTAGAGTCGCCACTTGGAATTGAATTGTGGTGTTTCAAGTCACCTTTTTGAATCTCTAATCAAAAGGAAATGACTCTTTATTTGATTTGCGAAATAAAAGACCGGGTAAGGAATTATGTTGACCAAAGGAAAGACATTAGGCACCCCTCGAGTCCCGTGTTTCTAGCACTGTCGTTTTTACTAATTTATACTTACTTTAAACTAATTTTTGGATAAATTGTCCACCGGCCCTAAATCCTCGCATGCTATTATTGAAATTCATTCATCTCAAATCGGATGCATAACTGCATTCTCGATTCTTGACATATAAATAACTTAAGAGCATAACGATTTTCTTCTCTCGATTGCATTACCTACTATTCTTTGTCTATGAATTTTAGTTTACCCTATAAAAATTAATACTCCCTATGTCCCTAATTACTTGTCCATTTTTTTTCTCTTTTAGTTGTCCCTAATTACTTCTCCATTTTGACAAATCAAGAAAAGACAAAATATTTTTACCTATTATACCCTTAATTAATTACTTTCAAAAAGGTAGAACTTCTGGAAAATTTTAAATTTTTAATTCATCTACTTCATAATTAATAGGGGTAAAATAGTTAACTCACTGTGTCAATAATTGCTTTCTTAATAGGTGTGTCAATTCAAAAGTGGACAAGTAATTAGGAACATAGGGAGTATAATAATTTGGTCAAGGTGCATCACCGCATCCTTGAATCTTCTTGAAGTGTCTCAAAAAGATGTGCAGTCACATTCTTTATTGAAACCCATTTTCATTTATTACTTTTTGTTTTTAATAAAAATAAATTTTATACTTGTCTAACATTAGAGGTATGTATTCGTCTATTGCAAATTTAAGATTACTATTTTTTATTATTTTTTTTTTAATTCTTTTTTTATTTTTGCATTTTGGATTAATTTGCAACTCATCCTATTTCCTTATTGTTGTTTTAATTAATTAATTTAAGTCTATAAGCTATAGATTTAGACAGAGCTAATCTTATAAATATCAAATGTAGAATTGCGTTAATTTTAGGTAACGTTTTGTAATCAAAGTATAAGACTCAACTCAACACTTTATTAACATAAAAATCTATAAAGCAATGCAAATATTATAGTGTATTCTCCCCAACCATTTTTTTTATGAATAAAAAAAGTAGCTTGATTCTAACCATTAAATAAAAAACAAATCAATATGAAAACAATATACAATTGAACATCTATATGAATTAAATATGCATCACCCTATTTATTTTTCTTTGACAAACAATTGAGAGCCTCAATACACATTTTTGTAAAAATTGTTTATTCATAGAAAACAAGCTTTGAAATTCATTAGAAATTATCCGTAAAAAAAAAAAAGTTAAAAGTTAATATGTTTCTCGCGTAGGACATGAATCCTAAAAACTGCTTAGACGAAAATACCTTGGATAACCTACTAATTACCATAAACATGGCATTCCTCTACTTCATATTGATATTCCCTAAAGAATACTTAGGACCCAATACATGTCATTCTAATTTATATTTACAAATCATAAACACAAGCACCAAAAATAAAAATAAAACAATGAATAAATAAATAAACGAATTCAAAGTCAGATATATAAGAGGGGATTCAACATAGAATTAATATATAAAGGCCGAAATAATAATAATAATAATTAAAAAAAAAACTCATCTTAAATGATTCATGACCAAAACAAATTTGACTTACGTAAAAAAAAAAAACATAGAAGTGTTTTCTCAAATAAATTTAGTAAATATAAACTCATTAAAATAATAATATTTCACTTGTACTCTTCATAACAATCAGAAACAAACACTTCACTTGTGGGCAGGGGCGGAGCTACCCTTGCCCGAGGGGTGTCAAGCGACACCCCTTCATCGAAAAATTACGTTGTATAGGTAAGTCAAATTCTGTTTTTATACCTATATATATTAGAATTGACACTGTTGAACCAAGTTGAAGTGTTGGTTCAACGGTTCAGGAACTACAAAGTTCCGCCTTGTCATTGACCTAGGCGTTGGGAGTTTGAACCTTGTTGAAGTCTATTTTTTTTAAAGGCTTTCAGCGTTTTTTTTTTTCTACTTTTTAGACAACTGTAACTTTTTTGTCTTTAGTTTTTAGATAGCTAAACGTTTTTTTCCTCCAATTTTTAAACCATTGACTTAAATTAAGTTTACTTTAATATTTTATTTTTTAAAAAAGAAATAAAATACACTTTAGGGATTTAGAGTCTAGGGATTAAACAAATCCCCAATTCCAAAATCAAAAGTTTTGAAGAGGAAGAGTCCAAAACAATCGTCTTTGTTCGCTGACTGCGTCGTGCAGTCGTCTTCAGACTTCAATCGCCATTGCTCGGCTTCAATCTACGTCCTGATCATGGCAACAGTAAGTTCCTACTTTCTTACACCTTGTATTTTTTTTTTCTCGTCCAATTTGTTGATGCCAGCCATCATAATGCTCTATTTATATTTACTTGTTTTGTTTAGGATTGATTTATCATTTGCAATTATATATTTTTCTCATGAAAATTTTGTTTTACAATTCAGTCTCAAAAATCAGTGAAGAACTATTTTTTCCAAGTACCAAAATCAAATTTGGCTTCTAATAGTCAACTTACATGGGAAGAAAATGCCAACCAATCAGAAGTACCCCTCCATTCTTCTCAAAGACAAGAAATTGATTTAAATTCTTTAGAATTTGATCCAGCGAAAAGGACTCCAATCTTGAACTATCATCCAAATGATCGTGATGTAATTAGGAGAGCATACCTCTGACAAGGTCCTTGTCAACCTGAGAATCATATTTTTCCTCAAATAGATTTTTATAGAGATATGCGTCGTTTTAATCCTGAATGGTTTAAAGAGTATCATGATTGGTTGGAATATAGTGTAACTAACGATGCAGCATATTGTTTGAATTGTTATTTGTTTAAAGATGATAACATTCATCAAGGTGGAGGTGAAGTATTTTCTACTGTAGGGTTTAAGAGTTGGAATAAGAAGAAAAGTTTTAAGCAACATATTGGTGGGCCGAATAGCACTCATAATCAGGCAAAAAAGAAAAGTGAAGATCTAATGCGACAACAACAGTCTATTATATCTGCATGTGAGAGACAATCTGATCAAGTTAAACATGAGTATTGGCTTCGCTTGTCTGCCTCAATTGATGTAGTAAGACTTCTTTTGAATCAAGGATTTGCATTTCGGGGTCATGATGAATCTAAATCATCACTTAATAGAGGTAATTTTCTTGAAATTCTCTCATGGTATGCGAAACATTGTGATAAAATTTATGATTATGTATTGGAACGTGCTCCTCAGAATGACCAAATGACTTCTCCAATGATTCAAAAAGATATTGTCACTGCGTGTAAGATAGAAACCATCAAAGCTATTATCCAGGAATTAAATGGTGACTATTTTTATCTTTTGATGTGTCATGTAAGGAGCAAATGGCTATCGTTTTACGATATGTTGATCGAATGGGATTTGTGGTGGAGTGATTGATTGATATTGTACATGTTCAAGATACTAGTGCTTTATCTTTAAAGGGGGCAATTGCCAATGTACTTGCTCAACATTCATTGAGTCTATCCTATGTGCGCGGACAATGTTATGATGGGGCAAGTAATATGCAAGGCGAGATGAATGGCCTTAAAATGTTAATAAGGCAAGAAAGTATCTCAGCTCACTCTATTCATTGTTTTGCTCATCAACTTCAATTAACTCTTGTTGCAGTTTCTAAAAAATGTATTCAAGTGGGAGAACTTGTATTATTGGTTTCAAATGTTTTGAATGTTTTGGGAGCTTCTTTTAAGCGTATGGATAAATTTTGAGATTCTAAAAAAAAAAGAATTCAAGAGGCATTAGATATGGGTGAACTTACAACCGGTACCGGTTTGCATCAAGAAGTCTTATAAGAGCCGGTGATACTCGTTGGGGATCTCACTACAAATCTTTTAGCAATTTTATTCTTATGTTTGGATCTATTGTTGATGTTCTTGATGCACTTGTTGTTGATGCATATTATACCGATGAAAGAGCTAACGCAACAGGATATCTCGAAGCTTGTCAAACATTTAAGATTGCTTTTATGTTGCATTTGATGAGAGATATCTTAGGAATCACAGATGAGCTCAATAAATCCTTGCAAAAGAAAGAACAAGATATTGCAAATGCTATGCTACTGGTTGTAGTAGCAAAGAGAAGGTTGCAAATGCTAAGAGATGATGGATGGGATGCACTTATTAATAAGGTATCCACATTTTGTATCAAGTATAACATTTTGTTACCTAATTTTGATGAGCCATATGTTAATTCTGGAAGATCAAGGCGTAAACCTTCCGATTATACGGTCTTATATCATTATCGTGTTGAAGTATTTTGTAAGATTATTGATTGGCAGCTTCAAGAACTCAATGATCGTTTCAATGAGGTGACTACTGATTTGCTTCATGGAGTTGCTTGTTTGAATCCAGTTGACTCATTTTCTAGTTTTAACATCAGAAAAATAATGAGAATGGCTAAGTTATATCCTGATGACTTTGATGAGTTTAGTATGAATGCTCTTGAGAATCAACTTGCCACTTACTTTATTGATGTTCGTGATATGGATGAAAGGTTCTCCAATCTTAATGGACTTTGTGATCTCTCAATAAAATTAGTTGAGACAAAGAAGAACCTAAACTTTCCTCTTGTATTCTGCTTAGTGAAATTTGCTTTGCTTTTACCAGTTGCCATTGCATCCGTTGAAAGAGCTTTTTCGGCAATGATACTATTGTAAAAACATTTCAAGAGATGAAACCGCGTCGAGTACGGTTGTAATAATGTAATTGTGTTTTGCTTTTATTAGTAAAATTTATTTTGTTGAATTTTTTGTGTGCATACTACTTTATATTTTGACACCCCTCAATCTAAATCCTGGTTCCGCCACTGCTTGTGGGCTTTGTATTTTTTGGTTTCGGCTACTGAAACATATTTTCTTTTCTTCTTCTTAGCAACATCACCAATTGTACATTACCTTGGAGATAAGCTAATTTATACACCAAGCTCTCTTAACTTTAGCATAACCCTTATCACTCCATTCAACGCTCCATTGATTCTTAATTTCAAAGTACTCTACTTCATTCTTAATTCCCCATCCTATTATTATTACTAAATGTCCTTCGTTAGGATCCTCATCTCCAACAGGTCCATATATACTTCCTACGTACAATAATAAAAATCAAAAGGTCACATATAGGCTTTCTACGTAGAATAATAGAAATCAAAATAAAATCGCATTAATGTTGTAATTATCTTTACAATAAAAAAAATGCAATTAAATCAAATATATATACATCTCATTTGAAATGCATGAAACTCTTAAGTACTCTAATTGCTCCAACCATAGGTTATTGAAACAACACTTCTTTAATATCTTCAGCAATCACCAAGTCCTCAAAACCCTCCCTTACTGAGAGCAAGATTTGCATATTTTGGTGGAGGTGTTTGTTTTGTTTAGGTTAGAATTGTTAAATTATTTTGTATTTATACATATTATGAGAAATTGATGCTTTAAATTTGTTTGGTTCAATCATGCTTGCTTTTTTTTTTTGTTAGAATTACTAATGTTATATTTGACAGGTGATGAATACCCTCTCTACTTCAATGTTGATTATAAAGTTCCAAAGTGAACTTGAGCTCTTATGGTATTCTACTCTTGTAGTTATTACATTGAAATGTAGTGTCATTTACTTACATTATTTTTAAGACATGAAAAAAAGTGTTGTGATGTGTCTTCTACTCTTCTAGTTCTTTTTATTAAGAATGTAAGTTTACTTAGGTTTACTTGTCTTATTATTACTAAGAGAAGAACACAAGTGTTTTTGATATAATTTATAAGCACACAAAGTATATGGATAATTTTGATCCTTTTCCTAAGGATAGTCCAATATAAATTGAAATTGACACTAGTGTGGGGTCGAATTGGGCTCGACACTTCTGATTATAAAATAAATAACTTTTTCTCATAAATAAGACTTAAAAGTGTATTAAAATCGACATTTGTATACTAAAAATTAGGTGCTTTACTTGCAATAGTATATCATTTATCACATGTTGAACTATCTACCCAGCAAATTGTTGAACATATGCCAAGAGGGTTTAATTATGGATAAAATGGATGAGAAAGAGATGAAATTTATGAGTGCTATTATGGCTTCCATATTGATACTCTTTATTATGCAAAAAAAAATAAAATTGATTTGTTTTGAAACACTACATATCCCAAAAGAATGACTAGCTAGGACATTGTTTTTCTGAGCCCTCTCAATGATGTTATTTTCTCATTTTTAAAAAGTATTTAGCTTTATCTAATTGGATCAGTTCATATTTTTCATACAATTTATGAGTTTTAACATTACATGAATTAGATCAGAATAACATTATTATGATGTTATTTTCTAATTTTTAAAAAGTATTTAGCTCTATCTAATTGGATCAGTTCATATTTTTCATACAATTTATGAGTTTTAACATTACATGAATTAGATCAGAATAACATTATTTTAGGGGATCAAAAATATCAATTCCAATCAATCATTACTTGGGCTAGTAGTCACATCGGGCCAATCAACCTTTTTATTTTTTAT
Source organism: Solanum stenotomum (assembly GCF_019186545.1). Lineage (NCBI taxonomy): Eukaryota > Viridiplantae > Streptophyta > Magnoliopsida > Solanales > Solanaceae > Solanum > Solanum stenotomum. The sequence goes on along the minus strand of NC_064291.1, from coordinate 839,018 downwards.
TTATATAATTAATTAATTTAATGTGTTAATAGAAAGATCTACAAAATAATATTATATGATGTACAATTTTATTTTTTATCTTTGACATAAAGTTTTGGTGAAACTTAATAACTATTGACATAATACCATTTAAATTAATAGAGTTATTAATAGGCAAATTGAACATTTAATAATAAAAAAGATAACTAGCTAAACTGAAATTTTAATTATTGCTTAAGACTAACAGTCCATCAAACTTATTTTGGATCCGTCCATAAAATGTGCTCTAAAATTTTCAACTCAATTCTATCAAATTGCGGATTGAATTGGCCTAGCACTTATTGACGGTTGTAGAATTGACTATGAATTATTTCACATTTAAATACCTTACCTTTTTTCTTCCGTGTAGATCCTATATTTAAAAGGAAAAAAAGATAAATATACCCCCGAACTATTGTAAATGGTATGCAGATACATTCCGTCATACTTTTGGGACATGAGTGCCCCTATCGTCCATAAACTAGAACATATATACCCTTTATACTAACATACATACATGTGTCATAATCTTATCCACCGACCCGACATTTATTAAATATCGGATCGACGGATAAGATTGTACCATGTGTCCTTATTTAGTCTTTCGTTAAAGTAAAGAGCATATATGCTCTAGTTTTTTGACGACATGGACACCAATGTCCCAAAAGTATGACGGAGGATATCTGCATACCATTTACAAATATACCCCCGAATTATCGTAAATAATATGCAGATACTCTCCGTCATACTTCTGGGACATTGATGCCCCTGCCGTCTAAAATAAACACAAGCACCAAAAATAAAAATAAAATAATGAATAAATAAATAAACGAATTCAAAGTCATATATATAAGAGTGGATTCAACACACTATTTCAACATAGAATTAATATATAAAGGCCGAAATAATAATAATAATAATAATAATAATAATAATAGTAATAATAATAGAATAGAATAGTAACCACAAACTTATCTTAAATGATTCATTAACTAACAAATTTGACTTACATAAAAAAAAAACAGAAGTGTTTTCTCAAATAATATTAGTAAATATAAACCTATTAAAATAATAATATTTAAGTATTAAAAATGATGTAAAATCTTAAATGCGGTCATAAATTACGTGTCTACACAGTTAATCGGTACTCTTCTTAACAATCAGAAGCAAACACTTCACTTGTGGGCTTTGTGGTTTTTGTTTCCGCTACAGTTATGAGTATATTTTCTCTTCTTCTTTGCAACATTACCCAATTGCACATTACCTTGTGATAAGCTAATCTATACATCAAGTCTCTCTTAACTTAAGCATAACCCTTATCACCCCATTCAACGCTACAGTGCTTCTTAATTTCAAAGTATTCTACTTCATTCTTAATTCATCATCCCGTTATTAGTACTGAATGTCCTTCGTTAGGGTCCTATCTCTAACAGGTCTCATATAGACTTCCTATGTACAATAAAAGAAATCAAAAGGTCCCATATAAACTTCCTACGAACAATAATACAAATCAAAATAAAATTGAGATAATGTTGTAATTATCTTTACAATAAAATATGTAATTAAATCAAATATGTACGTTTCATTTGAAATGCATGAAACTTTAGTACTCTAATTGCTACAACCATAGGTTGTAGAAACAACACTTGATTAATATGTTCTGCAATCACCAAGTCCTCAAAACCCTCCCTTATTGAGGGTAAAATTTGCATTTTTTTGGTGTAGGTGTTTGCTTTGTTTAGGTTAAAATTGTCTAATTGTTTTGTAGTTATACATATTATGAGAAATTGATGCTTTAAATTTATTTGTTTCAATCCTTTTTTTTTTTGTTAGAATTACTAATTATATTTTTGATAGGTGATGAATACCTTTTCTATTCCAATGTTAATTATAAAGTTCCAAAGTGAGCTTGTAATCTCTTTAAGCTCGTGGTATTCTATTGTTGTAGTTATTTACATTGAAAATGTAGTGTCATTTACTTGCATTATTTTTCAGACGTGAAAAAAGGTGTTGTGATGTGTTTTCTACTCTTCTAGTTATTTTATTAAGAATGTAGGTTTACTTAAGTTAACTTTATTATTAAGAGAAGGACACAAGTGTTTTTGAGATAATTTATAGGCACACAAAGTATATGAGTAATTTTGATCCTTTCCTTAAGGATAGTCCAATATAGATTGAAATTGAGATTAGTGTGGGCTCGAATTGGGCTAGACACTTTTGACGATGTAATAATTTTTTTTCATAAATAAAACTTAAAGTGTATTCAAATCGATATTTGTATAATAAAAAATATGTGCTTTATTTGCAATAGTATACCATTTACCACCGGTTGAACTATCTACCCAGCAAATTATTGAACACATGCCAAGAAGATTTAATTATGCATAAAATGGATGAGAAAGAGATGAAATTGACGAGTGTTTCTATGGCTTTCATATTGATACTCTTTATTGTGCATTTTTTTATTTGTTTTGAAACACTATCGATCCCAAAAGAATGACTAGCTAGGACATTATTTTTCTGAGCCCTCCCAATGATGTTATTTTCTAATCTTTTCAAAAATATTTTAACTATGTCTAATAGGATCAGTCCATCTTTTCCATATAATTTATGAGCTTTGACATTGCATGGGTTAGATCAGAATAACATTATTTTAGGGGATCAAAAGTATCAATCCCAATCAATCACTACTTGGGCTAGTAGTCACATTGGGCCAACCCACTTTTTTTATTTTTATTGTTTATTTTTTATTTATATAATTTAATTTAATGTGTTAGTAGAATACAAAATAATATTATATGATATAAAAAAATTTATCTTTGACATAAAGTTTATGTGAAACTTAATAACTATTGACATAATACAATTTAAATTAATAGAGATATTAATAAGAAAATTGAACATTTAATAATTAAAAAGATAACTAGCTAAACTGAAATTTTAGTTATGGCTTAAACCTAACACTCCATCAATCTTATTTTGGATCCGTATATAAAATATGTTTTAGGCTCTAAAATTTTTAACTCAATTCTATCAAATCGTAGATTGAATTAGCCTAACGCTTATTGACGGCGGTAAAATTGACTATGAATTATTTCACATTTAAATATCTTACCTTTTTTTTTCTTTCATGCAGTATTTAAAATTGTCTTGAACAATTCTATCCATAATAATATTGTTATATTAGTATGTCTCGAATTTTGATATTTAAGAATATAATTTTTAATAAGTAACTATAATCATCTTGATCATCTCGACAATGGTTTTCGATTCATAACTAAATTAATATTAACTTTGGTATATACACATATTTTTTTTCATTTTTTGCTTTTAATAGTCACACAAATAAATATGAATATTTTAAAATTAGCTTGAGAGATCAGTCTATTCCTATACTTCTCCTCTACCTTCTAAAGCAAGGTCTCACAACTTTTTATAATTAGCAAGGTCTCATACAATAAGTATAATTAGCTAAATATGTATGACACTGATTGTGTTATACTTTTTAAACATGGTATATTAAATTTAGATTTGTCACTCGGTCCATATGCCAAAAATTATTAAAGAATAGCAAATGAAGGGTTATGAAAATTTTGATTTTGTCATTGCAAAACTTTGCAATTAGAATTCATAAAAATTTGATGCATTTCAGGTTAAAAGGTATACATTTAACTGTAGAAGAGAAATGAATTGATTTTATTATGGTGAAACAATATTTTATATTTCGACATTTTCTTTCTTGTTGGATGTCTGAATATTTAGCTAAAACTTTGCTTTCTACTATTGTAGAAGGTTTTTATGGGATGTATTGGAAATAGAGTAGCTAATGACAAACCTAAGACATTCTATACTAATAATAAAAATAAAATATTAAGAAAGGAAGAACAATATTTTCATAGTAAAGAATTAAGGGTGAACAAAAGATATGCTAAAGTCAAATATGTATCCATAAAATTTGTAATCTAAAATCAATTTTTAATAATAAGTTTAATATTTCTTTTTGTTTACATCATCCTTAAAAATATAATTTTAACTTTACATAATAATATGTATTACTAATATTTATATTAGTTAGAATTAATTCAAATTAATAAAATATTGATCATTTGTTTGCAATATAATTTATTGAATGGTATTGTATACAATTTTATTTACTTATATATGAACATGAGAATAATTCATAGTCAAAATTTTAAACTATTATCAAATATATACAAAAAAAAAATAGACAGTTTTATTATTTTACGTATTATTTCTATTAAAAAAAATCGAAAAGTTCACTATTAATAAATTTAATATCCCTCATTTCTAGTTCTTAAAGTTTTTGAATGTCTAACCCTCATTCTTCCTCGTTGAAACAAATATTTGTGATAATAAGACAAATATTTGTGTTAAGTGGATCGATATCGGGCTATTCTATTGAAAGGAATATTAAAACTATGGAATTTATGTAATTTACCCATATTAAAATGCCTTTTAAATTTTCGTAATCAGTTCATAAAAATGAGCAAGAGATTATTATTTTACAAACTTTAGACCGTTATCTAAACTTTATGTATTAAATTTCAAACTTAAGTAACTAACGTGATTAGCGTTGAAATAACTATATACATCCATCAAGAATTTATCAAATAAATATTGTTATCACTATTTGCCTAGATAGAAAGTCTAAACTTTGCAACTAAGAACGATTGTAGAAACTTCTATAGTTTTTTTTTACAAATTTTAGATCACGATGCATAGATTATTGTATAATTGAATTTAACTAATATCGTCTTCCATAACATCAACTTCTATCAGTTACTCTTCTAATAGTTACTTGAGACATTTTCTCTATCCCTTCTTACCCTGAAAAAGTAGGGAGACAACTTAGTTCATAATCGATAACCATCTTTCAACTAACCTAGCCTCCTCCATCCGTCAGGCCCAATAAGGGGTACTACAAGATTATTCACTTGTTGTCCATCGACTGAAAGGCCTGATCTTAGGCCTGACTAACCATCCACAGATGAACCCTGCGGAGGAACCCTTAGGTTTTTGGGGAAGTCGCCAGAGAAGTAAAATTGCATTGGAGTTTCATCAAGCTATGCCACAACAATGTTGAACACTAGCCAAATCTGTATTCAAATACAATCCGCACATTCATAAAGTTACACTTCGTCTGTCGCTAGACACAAACGTGAGACTTCCTAGCATGAATCTGAATTTAATCAGATCCAATGTAGAAACCGAACATCGCATGAAAAAACAATCAAATAAGTTGAAGCATAAGATACTGAAGGTAGTAAGCACTTTCTAAATCAAGAAGCTCCATTCCTCCAATAGCAAATAAACCATGCTCCATATATTCAAACAAATGGTATATTATTCAATTCTGTTGTATTTCACAGTTCACTCAACTACACTCATTTAACTTTGAAAAGTTAAAAAAAAATTTGTAAATAAATCTGCTCGTTAGGCCAATATCGCCCTTACTATGCCTCACCTTTTGGCTGAACGAAAATTCTGAGTACACTACTGTATGCACTTAGAGCTGCTGTGAAAATGCCAAATATCAGAGGAGAAGATATGTACTTGAGAGACTAGCTAGCACCCTATCTATCAACTTTTAAATAAGCATGTATGAGGAACGCGAATATTGATGAGCAAGATCAATGACAATTGTCGGAAAAAGATCGATCCCCTTAAATTGGAGTGTTTTTTCTTTTCAACTATTCATCAGCAGTGTGTTGTTTGCAGCCCTTAGGTCCATAATGCTGGGAGCTTCGCTTCACCGTCTTTCCACAAAGATAACAGTAATGATTCTGGCATGCCCAGCAGAATATGTGATTGTTATTACTAGCCTGTGACCATGTCAGCAAAGAAAAAGGGCAACGAATTAGCTACAGTTCTATACAGAAAGAAGGAAAATGAAGAGGATAGAACTATTAAAAGCAATGGTGGATTCAGGATTTATACGTTGTGGGTTCTAAGTCCAATATGTAGGTCCTGATCTGTATATTTAACTCTATCTATTCTTGTTTTTCACATACATACATAGTGTTCGAGTTGGAAGCTGTGAATTTCACTGAACCCACAGCTTCTGTTAGATTTTCCATCAGTTCAGAGGCTGGAAAAGACTTGAAACTTAAAGTAGATGATGACAAAGTTACTGTGTTTACAACCACTTCCACGCGTTCCCCACTTCTACACGAATCAATATGGTAAAAGCAGGATAGTTGATGTCGATAAAATTATGATTTCCAGCATAAACTCTATGTTCTGTCTTCTAGAAAGTAGTAAAGATAAGATGACTCTGATCTTTCCTTCTATGGAGCCGAATGTGAGCAGATAGGTATGAAGTCACTAAACTGAAAAGAGAGGGAACAACCACAACGTACACCCCGAAACTATATGAAGCCTTTCGGAATGACCTAGAATATAGGCTACATCACTCTTTCTTGGCTAGTGTAGTAGACCATATTCTCCCATGGAGGTGAGTGGAGGAAGCTGTGAAGCTTCTAACTCTAATTACCATAGAGGGAACCAAAATTTGTTTAAATAAATGCAAGAATTCTCACACAGGGTACAGAAAAGGCTTACTTACTCGGGCACTCTATTTTACAGAATGCCCTCATCATTATGTGAATGAGCTGTTACTCATTCTCCATGAACATTGCAACTTCAAAATATCAAAGAGGTGTGCTACAACGCTTTCTAGAAAAGAACACTGAGCACCTATCTTACCTTTACATTCATTTGGCGACAATTAGGGCATGGATGAGCACGATTAGGAAGCATTTGAGCTTGAATCTGACCGATAACTTGGCGAGCATTAATCCTCTCTTCCCACATCTGAATTGCTTCTGGTGGGAAAAGCTCACATTTCCCATCCCTTCAACAAGAAACACGCTCCTCAAGTAAAAATACAAAACAAAATCTCAAGGTCATAAACTGAGGCCATATGTGAAGCAACCTATACCAACCTGAAGTGCTCATATCCATCAATCGCCTGATTACAGCGATAGCAAAAGTATGCTCCACAGTTATCACACGCCATTTTATTGCAGCCCTCAGTTCGCGAGATAGCCATCTTACAGGAAGGGCATTGCTTCGCAGAACGATGAATTTCCCGCATGCTGAGAATGTCATTAATCATTTCTTTCTCACGCTGTCTTTGGCTATCTTTCAATTGAGATGAACTCTGTCGCTCCTGATTCAATAGACAAAAAACACAAGAATAAGAATACAAACCACAAAGTGCCTTCAAATAGACAAGTTAAGTAACTATAGTCTCGAAGTGCAAACAGCCTCATACAAGAAAGCTACCCCAAGTAGACAAAAAAGTCTTTAACACTTGATGACTACGATCTTATATAATGAAACCAACCCAAGTAGAGCAAAAAAGATTGTAGCACTTGATTGCCAGCAAGGATTAATACAGCTGACACCAACTTGCTAGGGACTGAGGCGTAATTGTTTTTCTTATACTAGGTTGTAATCAGGTGTGGAAGAAGTTCTCAAAACAGTCCTGAACCATAATATTCTAGTCATTAAGCGAAAGGTGCAACGAATTCAGGTATTGAACTTCTTTTTGTTGATTAGTACTAGTTTAGGAATTATGACGACCGCACTCATATTGGACCCGGCCACGCCCAAACGAGCAGGCGCCATGCGACGCGTGGCGTTGTTGAGGAATCCTTTATCACAAAAAAAAGGTACTAGTTTAGGTATTGAAATTCATAGCAGAAAGAGCAGCAAGATAGAACCCATATTGTGCTATCCTAAAGCTTGTGCGGGTCCTGCATGTTCAACGATATTGTGCCATCTCTTGCAACAAGATAGAACCCATGTCAATTGCTGTTGATAAAGTATGGAAATTCCAGAAGGGACTTCGAGGAAGAATGCAATGGAATACATATTGCTTACCTCATCATCATTTCCAAATTCATAGTGTCAACTGGTTGAACTATAGGGTAATTAATTAGTGAGGCCAAATGCTTTACTGTAGTATGTTGTGGCCAAGATAGATTTAACATTAACATAGTATAACACACATTGTTGGCCCCAGGGGTTGGGTGGTGGTTGGAGTTTATCATGTGCCCTGTTAGATTTTATTCAGGACAGCATTCATGATAAGTTGGAATTTAACAGCCTCTACCTTCTCTGTACTGACCCATGTCCTCATGTTCATACTTGTATTAAAGTTGACTGATCAGTGTTTTTTTTGGGGATAATCATGGTGTCCGGGCCAGTTTTTATGCACCTCGACTAATTCCACGGGATACCTACCACCTTCCACCAGCAACACGATACCTTACTCCCCCCGATAGATCCTCAGCTCGATAGACAAGAAAAGAATTTGAAGCATGGTAGCAAGAAAATGTGACAACAAAATAGCAAGATACAAAGCAAGTGAAGTAACATGTAGTAATACACATAAAATAAAAGGATCAACGCGACTACTTAATAATATTACAAAGAAGGAGAAGCGTAGTGGAGGAAAAAAGAAGATACAGGAGAAAATATTGAAATTATGACAAAACTAATACCTGCAAAATAAGAAGCTTCATTTCTGGTGTCATGCATATAACTCCGACATGACGCTTCTCCTTGCACAGTGTACAAAAACTGAAGAAGCATTTTGCACATTGGGCATGCTGATCTTCATCCTCGATGCATACTGTTTCACATCTTGGGCAGTAGCAGACATCCTTCATTGATTCTAATGTTTTCTGTAACATCAATGACTCCCAGCGTTCAAACTCCACTTCACCAAGTAACCGCTTTAGCAAACCTGGAGGAATCATACCTCCACATTTTGCCTCGGGGCACAAAAGCTTGGTGATTGTACCTTCCTTGACATGCATGTCGGAGTAAGTTTTCATGCAATTCCAGCAAAAGAAGTGATGACATGGCAACCTCACAAACTCCATACCTGATTTTTTTTAAAAAAAAAAGCTTCAGCAACCATTACCACTTGAGAGGTCATTGAATATCTGATTTCTGATATGTTCATGCCTAGTATGTATAAGAGAAAGAGCAAGCTAGGTATATATCTTTCTGTGTGAATGTGCATGTTTTAAAACTGAAACGTCTGCATAATTGCATGTGTCCATACTCGGAACACCATGGATCCTATTTAGGAAGACTAATAATGAAGATAAACCACAGAAGTGTTATGTAGTTAGTGATCAGAAGAGAAGAGAAAACAGTTAAATTTTAAGATGACTTCTGAAGTGTCTATTATGAATAACTATCTTATTTCTTAACATATACATAAAGGTATTATAAAAGCCTTTTCTTGGTTTCCTTAATATACACAAAATCAGTTTTGTCTAACGATTTACTTCTCTTCTTCCTCACAGAATATTTACACTGTGTTTTGGGGGAAATTTAAATTTTCCTAGACTTAGTTTCATTTCGCTTTATAAAATACTGAAGGAATTCTGCCACAAACCATGCAGCAAATTAGGACAAAGATCACTTTATCAAAGCCAACAGATTTTCTGTTTCCCCAAAAATCTTTTTTTTCTCCAACATTCTTAAGGAATGTAAGAGAATTACTGTGGGTAGGCTGATAGAGAAAAACAATTCAAAATGGAAATATATTGGTCTCTCTAACAAGGAAGAAACAATGAAGCAAACTATGATAATAGTTCACAACTTCGCATCCTATTATAGCAATTATATCTAACACATTTAGCAAGATATATAATGAAAATCTAGACATATTGCTTGAGGCATGAGACATAATACAACTGCATATGAAGAACTTTCAACAGTTATTTATGTAAGATCTAAAGAGAACCTTGCTGATCCATTGACTAAAAGACTCTCAAGAGGTATAATAAAATGCACGATAAGTGGTGTGGGCCTAAGACAATTTTAATCTATCAATAGTAACGGAAACCATTCATTTCTTATTGCTCAATACTACTAAGATTTGAAAGGTAAAAACAAGCTATAGTTTATGACAGTTAGCACGTACTGAAAATTATATTACATAAGAAAAAGGGTGACTACATAGTTACTCTTAATGAAGAAAAAGAGTTTGGAATGAGAACCAAGGAAGTCCATGTTAAGGACTTGAGTAAACCTCACCTATATAACTAGAAGTGGTGCCACTTCAATCAAAGTTGGAATACAAAACTTTGTAAGTGTTCACAAACTCAGCAAGTTGCTAGCACGAAACTGTAATACAGTGTCAATGCCAAAGCTCATGGTGAACACATTCTAAATTTGATCTATGTATATAGCTTTTCTGTCCTGACACTAAAGGGACTACGGTTTAATAGAATCTTATCTAACCATCAATTTTGACAAGATCTTGAAAAGTTTATACAAGTAGGACGTTTAAGTTGAAAGACACCTACAATATCATAAATCTTAAATGACTAAAGCAATCACCGAGATAATATCTCATATGGTCACTCAACTATGGACTTATTTCATAGAAAGTTCTTCAACTTTGATTTTTAACTCAAAAGTCACTCAACTATGGACTTTTTTCATAGAAAGTTCCTCAACTTTGATTTTTAGCTCAAAAGTCACTCAACTATGGACACTTTTCATAGAAAGTCACTCAACTTGATTTTTAACTCAAAAATCACTCAACTATATGTTCTTTTAACAGAAAGTCACTCAAACCTATTTAATTGATTTTTTCATTAAAATTTGCTTGCTTACATGGAATATAATTAAAAAGTACAATGAATTTTATTTATGGTTATAATGTATCTAATTAATCACCCACATCGATATCATTATGATATTTAGCAAACTGTAAATAAAGTTTCCACTTGCATCGTTTGGTTGTGGTGACACATTATATGTTCAAATTAAAAGCCAAAACACAAAATTTATGTTATTTCACTCCAAGATGACAAATCGAAACTACGAATTTTCACATTTTAACACGTAAGAAAAATAAATACTTTGTCCGCTCATTGCTACAATGACTTTTTCTTTTTTTCATAATTATTACCAGAGATAAGGCAGTAATAAAGTGAAAATTTGTAACGAAACTGAATTAATTAGATTCCATGTAAGCAAATTTCAATGAAAAAATCAATTAAATAAGTCGAGCGGCTATCTATGAAAAGAGCTCATAGTTGAGTGACTTTTGAGTCAGCAATCACCAACTAAGGGGGTAATTAGTAGAGAAGTATTGTAGTTAGTGATTGTAAGAGAAGAAAAGACAAGCTTAAATATTAACATAACTTTTAAATAATTCTTTACACTAATTCCATATAAAAAATTACTATGCTTGTCGGTTAGATTTCAGCTATTAGGATATAAAGGTTAAATTTTTTTCGCCAAAATGGCAAAAATGACGAGCCCGTCCTTCTAAGTTTTTTCCACACTTAATAACCAAGGAGATAATGATAATGAGTACCAAATATAAGCATATGAATCGACCACCTTAGATTCTTTATAGAAATAGAAAGTTCAAAAAAATGAGGGAGAGTCTGAAATCTGAACTGGTTACCAATTCTTCGGCATCAATAAATTAATAGCGGCCAACAAACAAAAGTTACCCTAGAATGGGAGAAACTAATATATTGTCATTAACTGAGTTAAGTTGTTCAAGTTTAGTTTCTAAGTTCCAGGTATATTAGAATCATCCTACGTCTTTGTACAATATACTATTGTAAACAAAATAAAGCATGAGACTCCAAAGTACCAGGAAATTCACTGAAACAGATGCAGCATTGATGAATGTTTCTACGGAAATTCTCATGGCGCTGTTCCTCATCATAGCTCTTGAGCGAGGGGATATCAACCTCTGGTGAGACAGTTCCTGAAATTGCACGCCTATCTCCAATATGTCGCTCGGCACAAAAACCTAACTTTATTTCTCGATCAAACTGCAAATGAGAAAGAGAAAAGGCATGCAACCACTCCACCCACTGGTATAAAACCTCTTGACCTAATTGTTCCTTCCATATTGAATCAAGCATGGAGCAAAGAGAGGAAATGTTTGCTGAATTCAACCACTGGACAGAGATTGTAAAGAGAGGAGCAAGGTGGCTTGGATATGATTTAGGTAATAAACACGTCAAAACAATCGGTGGTAGATGCTCAACTTTGAGGGAGTATGAGAACTCAGGCGAACTATCATCTGGTATTCCAAGAGCACCAGAGGAATTCAGATTTACAGACACTGTCAGCTCATCAGGAACCTCAATATGTACATGAATCTGCAAGAACAACATGAAATGAGGTTTGGATTTTCCAGAGCAAAGCATAGTTTATCAAGGCTCTACAGAACCTGAAAGGATCGTAGACCATTTCGTCTATCAAGAACGAAGACATTGTCACTGAAAATTGATTCCAGCGCTAGTAACTGCAAAGAACCATGTACAATGTCAAAATGGTTTTTACATAAATCAATAAACAGAAGGAGAGATGTAATAGAAAGAAATTGAAAAAAAACCATCTCAGTATATCACACTATTGCAAACTCAAAACACCAAGAAAATACTAACATTAACCATATTGCTACGAACATTTAAATTAATCTTAATGAAAAAGAAAAGGAAACAAATATGCACTCATACCAGATTATTCAACTATTTGTTCTAAACTAGCCCAACCATAAGAAACCAGGACACACTGATGCATAGCATTTTTAACGATATCCCCACTCATTCAAATCAAATAATGACTCAATTATAACATTTCCACACCAGATACTACTCTCAGTGCATTGAAATCCTTAACCTATGCCAAAACATACGTACCTGGGGTTCAACCTTTGGGTTTCCGATTCAATAGACCCAATATGTTTGACAATGTTCAGATATATATGCGAAAAAGCACAAACTTTCAACAAACATCAAATCTGAGTCCATTATTTCAAAAGTACAATGAGTTTATAACTAAAAACCTTGAAGCTAAAACCCATCCAATTTGACCTGACACAGAGCTTAAATGTTCATTAAGCTTATATTTTAGAAGTAGTACTTAAATAATATTAAATTAATGATTGCAAAGTTAGTTTGATCTACAAATATCACATAAGTGAGGCGGGCTAAGATTCCATTCGAAGTAACTTATTTAATTGAAACTTTATGTCAGCCAAAGTTCGAATTTTGAATAATACTCCTATAATGAATTTGAATTCAAGCAGCATACGCATAAAATTGTGTCAAATATTCGGAACGGTCTTAAAATGGAAAGAATCATACTTTCAAATAGCAAAACGTGACAAGTAAAAGTGAATGGAGAGAGTATATAAAATGGAGCACATTCAATCCCGGCTAATAGGCTTTACCTCATCCTCTTGTGCTTGATCATTGATTCTAAGCTGTTCAGTCGATAATTCCAGCTCCTCAGCACCCAATTGCAGCTCCTCCAGCCTTCTCCAAACATCATCAATACCAGACCCCTCAACTTTTTCTACACCCTTTTCCTCCTTGTCACCACTTAACTTATCTTCCACCACCTCTCTAGAACTTTCTTCATCTTCTGATTTCTTCTCGAAGTTACCATTAACCCCATAAGCACGACGATTTCGGGGTAACCTTTTGGAATTCCTACGATTCTGATGGGGTTTTAGATCTTTTTGATTAAACTCCGATATAGGTTCTTGTACTTTTTCCCTTACAGACGAAACCTCTACATTTTCCCCTGAAATCAAAGAGGATGAGGAGGATGGGTAAATTGGATTTCGATGGGGTTTTCGATCTTCTCGAACAAACTCCGAGATGGGTTCTTGTACAGTTGCTATTACAGACAAAGCTTCATCTTTTTCACCTGAATTCAAAGAGGAAGATGATAATTGTGACCCTTGTTGTTCAATTGGAGATTTGATTACCCAATTTTGGTTGGAGTTGCGACGAGAATAATGAGCTGATTTTACTCCTCCTCCTCCTCTGCGGCCTCCTCCTCTTGAACTGGACATGGCTTTGATTGAACTCCTCTGCGCTGAATATTCCAATTGCGGCACAGAGATTTTGAGTCTTGCTATTTAGAGCATTTTTGAGCTTTTGCCGTTGATGAAAACGGCGGCTATTGTAGTTAGTTGAGGGGACAAATAGGCGTCCAATTAAATTTGAGCGGGTTAAAATAGTTCGTATAAAGTTGAGATGTAATTTTTGCCATCAAATTTATATTACCTTATCACGTAACTTATGTCTTGGAATTTAACTTGAATTGCGAAACTTATATCTTGTGTTTAATTTCTTTTGTCTTTGTGCATAACTTGAATGATTGAAATGCAAACATACATGCGTGAAAGTAAACATCATATGAAAGTATAGTCTTCACAAGGCTATACTTTCAAATGTAAATGTCGGAAGTCATCAAGCTTTAGACGCGATTATATGATGTTTTATTTAAAATAGGCAAATTAGCCCCAAAAGATTATGACACATATGTTATTTAAAGACATAATATATAAATATGTTCTTTAACTAAGTTTCGACTATGATGTTCAATTTTGAATGTACATAAGGACACTTAAATTTGTATAAAATTGAACAAGACGCCAAATAGATATGTGTGTCTACTTGTTTAACTCGATACGAGTTTAGATGTGTAATTATATACACTTAAATTTAAAAGAGCATAAATAACAATTAATGTCAAATTAAAAGACACATTTATATACCACGTGTGACTTCAAAAATACAATATTTATTCATTTCTCCCTATTGCCCCAATACCAACAAATCATAAAGCACCCACTCCCATACCCAAAACATACAATTGAACCTTGCCCCCCACCCCTTCACCACTCTACCAACCCCACCCCACCCACCATCACTAGGGTTTTGTGAAAAACCCACAAATTTGTTTGTCTTCAAAATATCCAGAAATTCATCTTGAATGTATTTTAATCTATAGTTATTTCTTGATTTCCTGAAACTGTGTTATTGTATCTCTATATATATCTGTTTAGGACTCAAAAAAGGATTATTTTCTGCTGCTGAACCAGAAGGGAAGGTAACTGTTATTTTTATGTTGAATACCATTATTTGTTTTGCTTGTTTATATGTTCTAATTCTGCTGTTGCAAATTAATATCAGCCTCAATGTTAATAACAGAGTTGAATCACCATTTTGCCTTGTGCCAACAAATAATATCATACCAATTTTAGAAAAATATATGCATAGAGAATACAAGTTCACATGCCCAGTATGTTAGTCTTAAATTCTGTTTTTTTGGTGTGTGTGAGCTAGATGTAAATTCAAAATTGAATTTTTGGAATGTCTTCATGTTGATTGAATCAATTTGGACAAGGAATATTAGCTGATTTAATGTTCTAATGCAATCTAACTTTTTTAAAAAAAAAAAACTAGTTGAAGTAGACAATATGAATCATTAGACTAGTTTGACACTAAGGCCACATGCGATGGCTCGTGGAATGTGAAAAACTAGGTGGGATATCTGAAATGTAATTTAGAAAAAAAATTGAACAAGAATATCCTTCGATGTGTGGTGTTGGAGTTCGAAATTTAATAAATGAAACTCCAGCACAAGATGTTAGAGTTCAAACTCAATTGCCGAATCTTTGACTCCCTATTGTAAAATCATGAACTAAAGAAATCTTTCATTGGGTTTGAACTTTAGGACAGACTCTATACATTCTTAGTTGGAGAATCGTGAACTCAAAGACTCTTTCCTTGAGTTCTCTCACTTTAATAAGTATTGTGTTGGAGTTCAAACTCATTGAAGAAATCCTTTAGTTCTGATATTTGTATCTTTAAATTCCGCAAGAAATCCAAGACTTAAGTATTAGGTTCCTTTTGCTTTTTTGTAATTTTATGTGGGAGTATAAGGTTTTACTTTTTCTGCAGCTACTGCTTCCGTGATGCAAAAAATGCTACTAATTGGGTTTATACTTGTAAAAATCGAAGCTTTCTTTTAGCTACAATAATCAACACTTCATAAAATATTAATTTCCCTCTATTCTGAGCTATAATGGTAGCTTTGTCTTTTTCCTGTAACTCTGTTCTATGGAAGCCTAAAGTTTTGATTATCCATTTGTTTTTACTTATTTGCTCATTTATTTTTTGCACCTGAAGTTAATTGGAGATCTCATAAAGATGGAAAACAAGACAGATGGAAATGATGAATCCTTGGTTTTAATCAAGCAAGGAGCTGAGGCTGTGAGTTCATATTTAACTATTCATTATGGTATTGCTATAAAATTCCCTGTAATATTTTCTTTACTCTTTCTATCCTTTTTGAGATAAGGGTAACTGCATATTCACAAAAAACTCATCATCCAAAGAATGATGAGAAGATCACTTACAACCCTCAGCTGTTTTACAGTGCATAAATAAATGGTCAATAATCTCTACTTCTTGGGCCACACATAAAACACCTTGAGCAAATCTGTGTACCTCTTTAGTACTTCACGAGTTAAACAAGCTCTCTTGATTACCAGCCAAGCAAAACGAGAGACATTTAGTGGGAACTTTGATCTTTCAAATTAACATCCGGGGCCAAGTTATTGTGAGTGACTAATTATCATTTTTGTTCTAGCAACAAGACTTCACCGTGACGACTCCCTGACTGTGTAGCTTCCACAGTTGTTAATAAGGGCCAGTGGAAATGCCTGGGAATGTGTTCAGAACCTGTGGCATACTTGCAACTCTATCAATCTCCAACCATTTAGAGCTCTTCTGAAAATGAGATTCCAACCCTGTGTGTGTGGTTGGGGGGCGTCTTTTGTATTGTTTTTAACTCACTAATAATGCTTATTATTATTTCTGCCAATGTTCATTTTTTGTCAGATAGTTGTTGACACTTGACATTGGGATTTCGCTAACATTTTATCTTCTTTCCCTGTTGATATTAGTGGGTTTTTGAGTCAACATTTGTGGGTAGAAGATGTATCATCAAGGAACGGTTTTCAAAGAAATACAGGCATCCAACTTTGGACTCAAAACTTATTCTTAAAGGGTTGAATGCGGTTGGTGCAAATGATACCTATTCTTTTCTTTAATCTTTCTTAAAGCTTGTGATGCTAAAAGAAATGAAATTATGGTGCAGCAGGCAAGGTGCGTGACAAAAGCCAGACGGCTTGGTGTTGCTACTCCAGTGCTTTATGTTGTTGACCTGTTATGCATACTCTCACCTATGAATATATTGAAGGTCCTTCTGTGAAAGATATATTTCTTGGCTTTGGACTAGTTGGTGTTGATGAAGAACGGATGGTTGATATTGCAATGCAAATTGGTAATGCTATTGGAAAACTACACGATGGTGGCTTAGTCCATGGTGATTTGACAACATCAAACATGTTACTGAGGAGTGCTGCCAATCAGCTGGTGGACTTTTCTCTTTCTTTGTCTTAGAATGTTCCTCCAATTCTCACGATTGACTTTATCTTCAATGTCTTTCCTTATTTTCCTTGTTCTCTTTGTTTTAAAGGATGAAGTTCGTAGGTTATCCTCAATGAGATTACTTTTTTATCAATGATACTTTTTCTCTAGGTGCTGATCGACTTTGGCTTAAGCTTTACTTCAACGCTTCCAGAAGATAAAGCAGTTGATTTATATGTACTAGAACGTGCTTTACTCTCTATGCACTCTTCTTGTGGAGATGTGGTAAGCTCTGTCATGAAGGTCATTTTGAAGCTTTTTGCTCTGCTCTATCTCCCAATTTGAAATCATTATTTGTTTCAGGGAAAAAAGATATTAGTTTCTTCTTAAAATTAATTTTTCTTTTGTCTTTGGGCGTTATATCATTCATGTAATGTGATCATATTATTGCACGAAACATTTACCTTTTCGTGGTGGAGTAAGGGCACTTGGCTATTGTCTTGTGAATCTCTTTAGTTTTTGCCTTAAGCATGTGGATAATGGTTTTATTTTTAGTCTGTAGCAAAGCCATTGGACTTTAACTTATAGTGAAGAACAGATTCATCTTCTATGGTTTTATATGGTTATCGCAGATGGACCGGATACTTGCTGCATATAGGAAGTCCTCGAAGCAGTGGTCGTCTACCTTGAACAGGCTAGCCCAAGGCGCTGCCGACTCTTTGTACATGTCCATTTCTGTTTATTACCTTGCTATTCCCCGAAAGAAGAGAACATATTTCTGATTTTGTGACCTGTTTCAGTGAGGCAAAGAGGAAGAAAACGCACAATGTTTGGTTGAGCTTCCCCAATTCTGCACTCCACGTGAAGGTTAGACTTGGTCTCTATGCCTACCATTGCATTCAGTATTTCTTTTTAATTTCCAGAATGTTAAATCATCAAATTCCCATGTTTTCCTGCCAAAAGCAAAGTGTCTTTCCTATTTTTTCTCTTGGAGATAAGAGTGTTGTATATCATGGTTATATGGCCTAGGTAGATTTTAAAGTTTAATAAAACTGGATACTTCTCTCTATCATTTTTGCTTTTTTTTCTTCTGGGAAGTCTGAACATGAATAGTACTACAAACGATGACGTAGCTTGCAAATCTTCTGATATATCGAAGATATTAGGCTCATTGATTTACCAAAAATAGCAGTTATAAGTTGTAGAACAAGGTGACTTATTTTAAGCAGGTGTTTCTTGCTTGCCCTGCATTAATAAGTCGTCTTTCAGTTTATAACCATATAGCACTTGGGCACTACTGGGCTGAACAAAAATACTGTCTGTGCATCTGCTTAAAAAAATTGCACTATTTACTCTACTTTAAATGAACATGTTGTCGATACATTGCTAGCATACAGTTGATGATTTAGGAGTTGTATCTATTAGTTGGTAAACGGTTTTATGATTGATTTTCAGAGAAGAGAAAAAAGACAGATGCCATGCCCATGGGGATAGGAGAAACCAAAAAACTTGCTCATTGCAAAGATCAATTTGTATTTGTTTCCGTCTTGATTATTGTCGATGTGACTGATGCTGTTACCTATTTGAATTTATACGTCTACGATTCTCTGTATTTTTATTCAACTCTAAGAAGTAAGAATAGTAGCCAGGTATTTTTATTTCCCATAAAATTCAGATGTCTCAAATCCTTTTCATTATGAAACTACATTAGACATGTAACATTCAAAACTCTTAGTTGCTCAAAAGCACAAGAGCCTCACAAGTTTGTCATTCATTGGCAATTGACAGAAAGAGATGACCCTTTCAGTGACATAAGTGGCAGGAATGACCCCGACGATAGTGCCCAGGAGGAAATCTATGGCAAGGCACATCCACAATTGGCGAAGCAACATTGATAAATGTGTTTGGCAGTGTCGCTGTGACTCTCAAGAAAAGCATGTAATTCAGCAGCCACTCCCGCCTTTTAGCCACCCGATGGTTCACAGAGACTCTATTGGATACAACCTCTCTGCCTCTGTGGTAAAGGTAAGGTCTGCGTACAGTCTAGCCCCATTTTTGTGGGACTAGTGGGTATGTTGTTGATGGATCACACAGATTTTACAGCAAGACAGTTGAGTTGTGAGTCGAAAATCAGCTGCGCCTGGAAAACTGTCAACTTATCAGGGCCAAAGTGAAAACACAAAGGGCTTCCCTATCATTTTGGATAGAAAATAGCAAGATGATGCACCAGCAGTAGCAGTGAAAACAACTAATGCTATGTGTTTGATACAGAATATCCACAGAAACAATTATTATTACAATTAAGATGCTGCCATCTCCAAATTGTACAAACTTTGGAAATGCAAATTTACATGCATGTGGATGGACTTGTTAGCACGTGCAGCTATACATTACAACAACTGCATAAGTGAGGTCTGGGAAGGTTGAGTGTTCGTAGACCTTACCCCTACCTTGTAGAATACAGAGGTTGTTTCCGATAGACCCTCGTTTGTCAAACAATTTGAAAGGGGATACAGAGATGGTAGAAATAACAACAAAAAAATAATGTGAAATGGAGAGTAATACTTAACAAACATGAGAAAGAACGGTATCAAGTATCAACAACAAAATAATGCAATAATCATAGCACAAAAAACACAACAGTGATAGCCGAGATTGAAGATCAAGAAACTATGAGAACAGTGCTAATACTATTGGTGAGAAGGAAGGTCCAAGTATGACCATAAGGTTCATTCCGCAAGGAGGTGAGAGAGACATTGTTTTACAAATTAACCTTCTACTCCAATAGCGAATAATATTATAATAGTAAAAGTGAAAAAAACATGCACAATGCACCCCAACTATGATAATATTCTGGAATCATGAGTAAACTCTCTCTTTACTAATATTTCCATTTTTATTTTATTTTTTTGGTTTCCACCCAGTGTATCCACATTGGAGTTTGACTAAATTTAGATTTGGGCTAGGGAGTCTCACATTAGGGAGTAAAGCGCTCCCGAACAGAGACAACTTTATACTCAAGGGGATTCAAACTCGAGACTTTTGATTAAGGATGAAAGAGTAGTTACCACTCCATCACAACCCTCGTTAGTTAGTATTTCTATCTTTAACAATAATTTGGCATCCTGCTTTCATAGCTCAGTTGGTTAGAGCACCCGTTTAGTAAGCGGGAGGTCTTGAGTTCGACTCTCAATGAAAGCAACTAACTATTTTTCCAGAAGAAATGGGCCAACTTATTCTGGTTTTGGGCCAAAGGTATTCCAATTTGGGCCTTACCAAAATTTATTTTGGGCCCAAGGTATTCCAGTTTGGGCCTTACCAAAATTTATTTTGGGCCCAAGTACCAATTAAGCCCAGTTTATTCTGGCTTGGGCCTTTCCAGTTACCTCATACAAAATTGACATGAGTCATTTGCACTTTTGTCCTATTTTGTGTTGCTCTTTAATTTTTATATTGCAGGACGATTACTTTTTTTGAAAGATATTAGTTTATATTTTTGCATCATAATATATTATAAGTGATGTTTTATGCTTTTGACTAGACATAAGTTCCGGATTTCTAGTGACAAAAACTTAAAGATCAATTTGTTTGAAGGAAAAAAGGTGCAATTAAACGAAGTGATATCTTTCATTCATTTGGTTAGGATTTGGTGTGAGAATGTTCGCCCAGTCGTATTGAATTTGTATTAAACCACAAAAATTAAAAATAGTTTCGATTTGTATTAGATCAAAGGACAATTTCAATTTCCAAATATTAAATTTTTTTAAAAACAAATATTTTTCTTTTCAAATTTTCACAAATTTATATCCAAACAAGGATTACTCACATCATAGAGCCCCCTTTATTGGGTAATAAAATAATTATTTAGATCATCAAAAGTGCCCATATGGGTTGGATGTCCATTTATATTGTCCTCATATAAGGAATTGTCACTATCATAAAAGACACCACTATATATTGCCAAATAAGTATGAAAACAATCATGACATAAAATTGTAAAAGAATAACAAATTTACCTACCAAAATCAATGTGAAAAATTATAAATCAATCAAATTAGCTTATAAGATTTTTTAAAAATGTATTTGGTAAATAAGTATAAAAATAATTATGATATAATATTATAAATGATTAAAACCAAAATTTACCTACCAAGATCGGTGTGAAGAATATTTATCACTAGAGGCCAAATAGGATCACGAGATGCATTCATACTAAATAATTATGACTTTGATAATGACTATAAGCCGATTAAAATTAGCTTATAAGGATTTTTAATGTATTTATATATTTGATAAATAAATATAAAATATTTGTGATATAAAATTATAAATGAATAAGAACAAAATTTATCTAGCAAGATCAATGTGAAAATACCTATCACTAGAGGCCAAATAGGATCACGTGATGTGTCCATACTAAGTAATTATGATTTTAATTAAAATTATAAGCCAATTAATTTAGTTTATAAAATATATTTTTAGTATATATACATATTGGGTAAATAAATATAAAAATAACCATGATATAAAATTGTTAAAGAATATAAAACAAAAATTACCTAGCAAGATCAATGTGAAAAAATACTTTGTCACTAGAGGCCAAATTAGTTCACGAGATGCATCCATACTAAGTAATTATGACCTTTGACTAAAATCATAAAACGAAGAAATTTGTTTATAGGATTTTTTTATTATATCAGGTAAATAAATATAAAAATAATTATGATATGTATGAATAAGAATAAAATTTATCTAATCAGATAATTGTGAAAAACATCTATCGCTAGACACCAAATAGAATCACATGATGCGTCCATACAAAAATAATTATGACCTTAATTAAATTATAAGTTAATCAAATTAGTTTATATTTTTTTTGATATATATGTATAAAAGCAATTATGATATAAAATTATAAATGAATACAAACAAAAAGTTTCTAGCAATAACAATGTGTCACTAGAGTCAAAATAGGATCACGAGGTGCGACCATACTAAATAATTATGACCTTGGTTAAATTTATAAACCAATCAAATTACTTTATTTGATTTTTTTAGTTTATTTTTGTATTTGATATAATAATATCAAATAAAAATTAATTAGAAGAGGATAAGATATATACACGTCTTATTTATACTTTTGTGGGATAAGAAGGTTATTTTTCGATAGACTCTTGACTCATAAGAAAAGTTATCGAAGTACAACTATAAGAAAATATGATAATAAAGAAGCAACATACAATAGCACATATTGGATTCACGCTAAATAGATCTCATTCTGAAATAATGCTCTCTATTACAAATTTTTTATATTCAAAACTCAAAATCGAAATCTTTAATAAAGGAAAACAACAGCATGCACTACATCATTTGATGACTATCAACTAGCTAACTCTAACAAAGTTTTAATATGTAGTAATAAGATTATTATACAATAATTGGGTGAGAATCTATACATATCCCAAAACTGGTTCATCAAAGCAAAGTTTGAGAAAAAGGGTAATGCAAATTAATTAACAATTAGGATATTTAAGTGGTTATACTTTATCTTGGATTAGTTAATTTAAAGAATCTAAAATTAGTGAATAATTAATAAAAGATCTGATTCTTTTTGTTAAATAAAAAAGTATTATATTATTTTTAAAGCAAGTTATTAATGCAGAATGACTGGCATTGGTTATTGAAGAATAAGTTATAATTAAATATGGAATAAATTATCCATAAGACTACAATCCACTTGAAGAATTTAGTCTTTATATATATATATATATATATTTCATAGGAAGTTTTTTTTATTATTTTAATAAATCTAGCTTTTCATGTCATCTAAAGTAAGATTACTTTTGTTATTCACAAACAAAGTGAATTTATATTAGACATTTAATTAAGATTAGAGGCAATACCATTATGAGAGAAGCTTCTAAATTAAGTTATTAAGCCAAAAGATCGTGTCTTTGAAAAATAGTTATTATCATAAAATTTCAAATTTTTAAGTGTAACTTTATGATAATATTCTTGAATTTTTATCCGTAAAAAAATGAAATTTCAGTGGATGTTATTTAATTATATGAGCTAAAGCGTTATTACGGGTGAATTATCAATAATATTGTCATTCTTGACTCGCTAAAGCAAGCTTAATTAGAGGGGCGAAAAGGGTTCATTTGAAACGTTTTTTTTTTGTTGAAAAATCACTTCCTAAAGAGAGCGCGCAAAAAATCTAGACTCAAAAGCATACACTTGTTAGTGGTGATTCCCACTACTCCACCTCCCTTTTCGCCTAACCCATTCATTTACAACTTCACTACTCTAATGAGAGTCGAGTTACTATACTCTTGAAATCTCATAAATTTGAAGTTCTTCAATAAGAATCTCCATTGACAAAAATCTTATCTTCGACCTTCAACGATGGATCTATCGATCAAAATACAAGTTTGATCGGATTCAACTATAATTTTAATTTAAATATTATGTTTATCTTAAGAAATTTATTTAATATGTATACAATATAAATTTAAAATCTAATAACTTGAAATAATTAAAACTTTGCGTCTAAAAACTTTAAATTTTGATTTCGCTTCCGTCGGCACTACTTGAAATATAATATTATTTTTAAAAAAACATACATGAAAGTACGATTGTGACATTCTAAAATGAAAAACGTGGTCACTATATAATAAAATTAAGTATATGGATGATGGGTTGAACTTTACAGGACATATTGCTTTTTAGCAAATAGCTTTTGCCCATAAAATTGATTGGCATTATTTCAAGTGGATGACAGCCTTTCTAGTGGCCGGTGGGTACTGTTATATTAGAATATACGATTAAAAGTTATTAAGTTCACGTGAATCACTAATTAATTTTTCATTTGTTACGAAGATATTAAAGAAATCCAATAAGCACTATATACACATAGAGAATAATATAATTTTTCGTTGAATGAGGTTTGAATTTACCCTTTACTCATAACTTTGCTCTTGTATGTGAAGCAAATTTTGGAATTTCAAGAAGATGTATGCATGATTGAAAAGAGACAGATTTAGAATCTATATTTTGACGGATTTAATCTTTAAATTCTTATAATTAATTCATTACATTTTAAAATTATAGCTTCAACATTAAATTTGTTTTACAATGATTTTCATATGTATATTTTACTTTATATCAAAATTTGGAAATGTTGAAATTAGTTGAGCGAATTCATTTTTTTGGCTTTTCAACCGGTGTTCGGAGCCCACATTAGAGCTCTGACTAAATCCGGTCGCGCACTGCAGGGCCCATTCGGGGATGGCGCTCCCAACAAGATTATACTACATCATTTACTATTGCTAATTTTAGCATAGACATTTTGACTTAATTGTATAAAAGAAATTTTAGTGATAAAAATAGAATAAACATTACAATTAATCAAGTTTGAGATTTTGAAAGAATAAATCAAACAAAAAAAGCAAGAAAAATCAATTATAGGAAAAGAAAGGAAATTTAAATAAAATAGATATACAATTTGAATAGCCGATTTTACTTGTAAAAATCCACACAATAATTATTGCAATATAAAATACTTTGAATTTGAATGTGAATATTTAAAATTAAAGTAGTATAATAAAATTATAACATTGTTATATATGACTTAAAGAGAAGATTGTATGAATTCACGTGAATTCATATTCTTCAATTTATGTTTATACAATATATATAACTTTTAAATGAAAAGTATTCAACGGATCATCCTTCATTTAACATATTTATGCCAAACATTCACTTTATTCATCTTACCTCAAGAAGTGAAAACATACTTTCCACCTACAATGTACCTGTTTGGCATATGTTTTTTGTGGGGATAAATTGAAGGTAACTAGCTGCCAAACACAATAAAATTTAATTTTGTGGAAACATAAGTACCCCACCATAAAAAGGAAGATAAAATTCTTCATGATATAATTGGCTTCACCTGTCAAATGATAGGGGATCAATTTAATGCCACTCAATTTGGAGATGATTAAATATAGGGATAAGACATGTGTATTTCTAGACTGGATTATGATCTAAGTTCTAGAGACATACCTTAATTAACCTAAGGTCATATTATCTCTCAAAACTCATTTTTTTTTATAATTTAGTACACTTTTTGACTTATATAGCACGCTCCGTAATTCCACGTAATTAAAATACATGAAAGATGTTTAAATGTCACGTAAGTAAAAAAGGTGTATAAAATTACAATAAATAAATAAATTTGGAGGTAGTAAGACTTTAGTAAAGTTAAAGTGTGTTTCTGAAATTACGGTCATAATATGGGTGAAGCCATATTAGATGACAGAAGGTTCGGTACATTATTTTCATTAAGAAATTATGTAATGTACATAAGTTAAATGTTAGTTATTATAGGTGTATATTTAATTTTGAGTATTCTTAATACAAATGAGACGAAAATTTGCATATTCTTCATTAAATTTTCGACTCCATCATTGTATAGTACTAGTAAAGAGTATTGTTTGGTTTGATTTTCTATAGTTATAAATATAACTTTTATTCGTACTGATTTGATTTAGAGATGAACCCAAAATTTTAACTTTATAAATTTAGTTTGAAATTCTCCTACTATATTTAAATTATTAGATAGTCAAGTAATTATTTGTGCATATCAGATCTTTCCAAACCTCGCCTATGAATTTCACTGAATTTGTTGATTGTTATGGTTGAAAATGATGGATTAAGTAAAATTTATTTTTGTATTTCTCCATTAATAGTCTAATAAATCAATAACCTAATTTCTGATGTAACGTATGTATCCTTATGACTTATGGTGACAAACTATTTCAATTTTTTTTTTTTGTCACCAAGCACTAATGACATATCCATTTATTCAATTCTTGTTCTTATTAGAGACCTCCCTTTCCTATGCCTTTCAATATTATTTTGAAATTTATGTCTATGTCAAATAATTTGATTTACCTCATATATATATATTGATAGTATAATTTTGTTATATTATTAATACGTACACGTTATTTGTAATGACCCGTTTCCGTCGTTATAGAAAAGCCAATAGGGAAAGAATTGGGGCCAAAAAACTTTTGAGTAGTAACTTTGAATTTCCCAACCTAGTCCAGATTTGGACGAAATCATAGTCGTTAAGGTGTAGGGAAATCTGGTAACAATCGAGTGACTTATTTATGATTTTGATTACATGAGTGGTTAGATAAGTCGTTAAGGAATCTGTACGACCTTAGAGAATTGAATTCGGATGAGTAGAACTCCCGAAATTGATCTTAGCGTGAACGGTATTTTCTGAGCGTCGTTGGTTAAAGGTGTGTTGTGAAATGGGGGTCTTGGAATTATTAAAATAGCTCACTAGTTCCGTGCAAGCCACTGGGGCGGGATTTCCGCCGCCAAGGTGGGGCTGCTGAGGACCGTTGTGGCTGGTCCGACGTGACTTAAGGTCGTAAATAAACCCCAAAACGTCTTTATTCTACAATTTTTGACTTTGAGAGCTAAGGAACGACCCCAGACGAGTTCTTGACTGTTTTTCACCATTCTTGAGGCTAAAGGTAAAGTTCTCACTCCCCGAATCCGTATTTCAATCCGTAGAACGTAGTTTCTTGGGTAATTATCATTGGGGAAAGGTTTTGATCTGAAGTTAATGATGGAAAAAGCCCTAATTTGGGTATTGGGATCTTGGGTTGGCCTAGGGTTGATAATGTTGATTATAATCTGGGTAACTAGTCCTCGTTTATTGATCTTTGCGTTAATTGTATGTTTTTAGACCACGAACAAGCGGGAAGAATCCGGAAAGGCAAAATTCAAGTGCCTTAGGGGATTCAAGCTTGGATTCGAGGTAGGCTATGGTTGTGATTTCATATTGGTGTGATATATGTTTGTAATTGCTCATTATAATGCATGTATGTATGCGAATGTTGCATTATTGATCACCCTAAGCGTAAATGAAGATAATTGAATAATTGTATGCCATGAATCACCTCTTGTTGTATAATTGTGAGAATATACATTGTGATTGTGATTGTGGTTTGTTGAATGAATCGGGTGTTGCGTTCCGACACACTAACTTGGATCAGTTGCCACATTCCGACATAAACATGAGATCGATTGCCACGTTTCGACATACACATGGGATCGGTTGCCACGTTCCGGCATAAACATTGGATCGGGTACCACGTTCCAGTATGCTAACAATTTGGGTGTGGGTTCTATGAGATGACCATTGAATTGGGTTCCGTGAGAGGACCATTGAATTGTGTTGTGTATCTACTTGTGATGATTACGTTCATATCTAATGATGATTGATATTGGAAGATTGTATGTTGCTCTAAATTGATAGCCAATGTGTATTATTGAGAACGTGAGATGCTACATTGATCCAAAAAAGATGACTAATATTGTATATGTTCGGTATATGCATGTTTTATAATATTGTGGTTACTTGCATATGTTTCACTTATTGGGATAGCCGCGTGATTTTACCAATACATTGTGGTTTTGTACTGATACTGCACTTGCTTCTTCTTTGTTGAGTACAAGACATCTTCAGAGGCTATTGATAGACCTCAGCTAAGTGACTATTGATCATGACAGGATTTAAGGGTGAGTCAGTTCTTTCAGGTTGCCATGGATCTCTCTTGTTTAAGTCCATTCTTTTCGAACTCAGACTATTTATTTAAGGTGTTTGTTTAGTTTCGGGGTTGTACTCCTTGTTCTTAGACTTGTCGTTAATAGAGTTTTGGTATAATGACTTTCATGTTCTAGGGGATGTTCTTCCGCATTAGTTTGGTTAATTGCTTGTTAAAACCTTGGAGTTTATGGGGACTCCATTTTTATTGACATTTAAACCTGCTTTCGTATCTCTAAATGCCTTAGTTTCCATAAAATTTGTTTGTTTGGGTTGTAGTAATGGTTCTCCCACTAGAGGGCTTGTGTGGGTGCCAATCACGATGGTCTGGGTCGTGACAAAGTTGGTATCCGAGCCCTAGGTTCGTTGATCTCATTGTATTAAAACGAGTCTAGTAGAGTCTTTCGGAATGGTACGATGACGTCCGTACTTTTCTTTGAGAGACTATAGGACTTTAGGAAAAACTCACTTCTTTCTACTCCTTCGTGCTATGACTTGAATCCAATTGGTATCTGGGTGATACAAATTGGTATACTTCCTCCTTCACTCTATGGTCCAGGCTAGAGCAACAACAACGGTAACACCATCACTAGCAACAGAGGATGTGTATAGACTACCGACAGTTGAATAGGGTCACCATTCAGAACAAGTATCTATTGCCTCAGATAGATGACTTTTTTGACCAATTGCAAGGTGCATCGGTTTTCTTTGAGATTGATTTAAGGTCTGGTTACCATCAGTTAAAGATTGAGGCGGTTAAGAATTGGGTTCGACCAAGTTTTGTGATTGAAATTAGAAGTTTTGTGGGGCTCGCTAGCTATTATTGTTGCTTGTGGTATGAGTTGAGTCCAATTGGTATCTCAACAAAGTGAACTAGACGTCGTAGTCCCGGCTGAAGGGACACAAGCAAGTTAATTGAAACTGAAAAAGTTCAATTGGTATCTAGCCTTAGGGGCCGTATAAGGCATAGATGATCAGTAATGGTCGTCTATGGAATGAACTAATTAAAGAATTTTGACGTGTATGCAAGTTGTAACTACTTGAGTTTCGTGAAACATGTTGTGAAAAGAAAGTCACCACGAGATTAGGTGCAAGGGTCTAGATAAATTACGATGTGGTTCGTAAGCGAGAAATCTGGACTTGCGTTGTGACCAACGGATAACCGTGTGAGAGTCTGGGTATATCCTGGGGATATGTGTGTGGTAGTGTTGAAACGATGTAAAAGGATTCTAAAGTGCGTACTTCGTTGGGTTGACCGGGGGTAGACAATGATTGTCCTAGCTAAAAGGATTTTCTTAAATGCCTAGTTATGGCTGGGAAATCTAGGGGAAATATAGAAAAGAGAGGAGCCCCATAAATTGTTATCAAGGGTTCTGTTTCCGTCAAGGCCGCTGGGGCAGGATTTTCCCCGCCACGGCGAGACCGCCAATGCGGGATTTCTCCCACCAGAGCGGGACAGAGCGAGACAGAATCTCAGCCCTGTCTCCCATGTTTTCCCTTAGTCACAATTATGGACCTCAAATCGTACCCGAACCCCCGCGATCTAATTTAGTGTTCAGCAATCGAATATAAATTATAAGTGTGTTAAAATTATGGAGAACCTGGGCATATGAGGAGGAAATCAGTGAGGCCGTGGAGGCCGGGGAAATGGTAATGCAGGTAGAGGAGTAGTGAAGCCAGTCGATGAGGTTGTCTGTCAAGACGACATGGTTCAATTATATGCTTTTCCGGGCAAGACCAAGTTTGACGCGTGTGATGCAGTGGTCACTAGTGCTACTTTTGTCTGTGTCCATATGGGTATTATTTTGTGTGATATGGGTTCTTCTTATTCGTACGTGTCAGTTCAATTGCCTTGGGATTTGATGTGGTTTGTGATATACTTGACGACCCCATCCATGTTTCTACCCTAGTTGAAGAGTCAGTCATAGTCACCCTTGTATATCGTGTCCAGTTGTGTTTATGGATTTTTAGACCTGGATTGATTTGGTTATACTGGATATAACTGACTTGATATAATTTTAGGCATGACTTAGTTGTCCCCTTATTATGTTGTGCGTAATGGTAATGCTAAGTCGATAACTCTAGAGATCCCCGGGAAAGAAAAGATTAGAGTGGGAAGGGGGTATAAACCTAAGTCAGCTAAGGTCGTATCTCTCTTGCGGGGTAGGAAACTGGTGGGGCAGGATTGTTTGGCGTATTTGGCTCATATTCGGGATGTTGAGGTTGAGTCTCCCTCTATTGAGTCTATTCATGTAGTATCTGAATTTTGAGGAGTGTTTCCTACTGATTTGTCTGGTATGCCTCCGGATAGAGATATAGATTTCTGCATTAACTTGGAACCGGGCACTCGCCCCATCTCCATTCCTCCTTATCGCATGGCTCTGGCAGAACCGAGAGAGCTTAAAGCTCAAATCTAAGAGTTTCTTGATAAAGGTTTTATCGTCGTAGTGCTTCTCCGTGGGGTGCTCCTGTCTTGTTTGTTAAGAAGGAGGGTAGTATGAGTACTGGTGATTTTATCTTAAGCCATAAATGAGTGGATTGATACGGGAATGACAAGCTTATAGATAAAGAAAGTCTCATTGATTATACTTGGGTGAATAAAATTGAAGTATTTAGCAAGAAGGTGCGTATAAAATGGGGTTAGTCATTTGAATTTGATGAGTTTACCTAAGTTTGAGGCGTCGTGTTGATGAAAAAGTTGACTTCATAGTGATAGTCAAGGCTGACGGAGCGTAATGGCAATAAGAGTTCGTGATGGATTGTGACGGGATGCAACTATATAATAAAATTGTTGGTTAAGTGATTTTTTTGATAGTAATTACGACTTGCGAGTATCCAAGGTCGTAGTTTTCTAATAATTGGTGAGTAACGTGGTTGTATGGAAAATATAAGAGATGGTAGGACACCACTCGAATAGAATGTTAAAGAGCTAGAGTTATAATAAAGGAAAATATAGTAGAATGTAGTACAACCTTTAGGAAGAGGCGAGAGCAAGAATATTTTATTGGATTCTTAAGGCTAAAGAGGTATCTTCAGAGGGGTAGATAATTAAGTTCAGAGACGCGTGATTTCATTATTTTGTTATGGCTATGGTAATAGTGTCATGGGTCCATCAGACGGGTTAAAAACTATTGAAAAAGACTCGAGAAAGAATTGTGCAGACATTAGCTTGAGAGTGATGATAAGTGCTTGTTTTGTTTTTGAGTTTAGTAATGAGTACGATTGGATTGTTAGCGAAAAATATTGTAAGATCGATGGAGATGCGATTGATGATAAGCGAAGATTCGGGATTTCATAAAAATCTTCAAGGTATAAGCTAATGTTGATAAATAAGGGGATTGTGTTATACGGTTGAGTGGTTCTACATGTACCACATTGCTTATGAGAATTTATAAAAGAGTTACCATGTGTATTTGTGGTTGTCCGGTAATCTTAATATTACTCTAGTCATCGAAGTCATGTATCGATTATGTGTGGTTGAATGTGGGAATCATTGGGTCCAATTCTACTGTTCTTAATAGGTAATCTACAATTACTAAATCTAGCATTTTGATTGATAGTGTTGTTGGAGGGGTTGTATGTTTGGACATATCTCTCGATGAGTATATGATTTCTAAGGATCAAATTTGTTATAACTTAAGCTCATGAAAATTCATGTTGCAGGATGGAGATATTGTTAAGAACTGTGATTGTTTAGGTATTATGAGTATGTTTGGTTGATTCAAGTTCACTTCTTTGTAACGAGTATTGACTTGGAATTTTACATGCTTAAGTGCTAAAGGATTTTCTCGGATGATTGTGTCAAGGTCCTTGATAACATGTTGTAGACATGTGTACGATCAACTTTGGTGGTTGTTGGAAATCGCTTTTGTTGTAGTTAAGTTTACATACAACAATATTTATCACTCGAGTATTGAGATGAGTTCATTGAGGCATTGTATGAGAGGATGTGTAGGTGTTCAATTGGTTGGTTTGAGGTTGAAGATGTGAAATCTTTGAGAGTTAATTTGGTTAAAGATGTTCAGGGTAAGGTGAAAAATATCCAATCTAAGCTTTTAGCAGCCCACAGTCGACAGAAAAAGTATATGTGACAAGTATCCCCAATTATTCGATGATTCAGATACTACTTTATTCTTGCTTTAGTCCTTTTCTCCTAGTTTGTCACTAGGGGACGAGTGATGGGTAAATTGGTATCTATTATCATGATCTGTTCTCGTCATTATAAAAAAGCCAATGGGGAAAGAATTGGGGCCAGAAAACTTTTGAGTAGTTACTTTGAATTTCGCAACCTAGTCTAGATTTGGACGAAATCAGAGTCGTTAAGGTGTAGGAAAATCTGATAACAATCGGGTGATTTATTTATGATTTTGATTACATAAGTGCTTAGATAAGTTGTTAAGAAATCTGTACGGCCTTACGGAATTGAATTCGGGTGAGTAGAACTCCCGAAACCGATCATAGCGTGAACGGTATTTTCTGAGCGTCATTGGTTAAATGTGTGTTGTGAAATGGGGATCTTGAAATTATTAAAATAGCTCATTGGTTCCATGCAAGCCGCTGGGGCGGGATTTTTGCCGCCAGGGCGGGGCCGCTATAGCAGTGTGAGGACCGTTGTGGCGGGTCCAACGCGACTTAAGATCGTAAATAAACCTCAGAATGTCTTTATTCTACACTTTTCGATTTTGAGAGCTAAGGAACGACCCCAGACGAGTTCTTGACTGTTTTTCACCTTTCTTGAGGCTAAAGGTAAGGATTTCACTCCCTGAATCCGTATTTCGATCCGTAGAACATAGTTTCTTGGATAATTATCATTGGGGAAAAGTTTTGATCGGAAGTTAATGGTGGAAAAAACCCTAGTTTGGGTATTGGGATCTTGGGTTGGCCTAGGGTTGATAATGTTGATTATAATTTGGGTAACTAGTCCTCGTTTGTTGATCCTTGAGTTAATTGTATGTTTTTAGACCACGAACAAGCGGGAAGAATTCGGAAAGGGAAAATTCAAGTGCCTTAGGGGATTCAAGGTAGGTGTTGGTTGAGATTTCATATTGGTGTAATATATGTTTGTAATTTTTCATGATAATACATGTATGTATGCGAATGTTGCATTATTGATCACCCTAAGCGTAAATAAATATAATTGAATAATTGTATGTCATGAATCACCTTTGTTGTATAATTGTGAGAATATACATTGTGATTGTGATTGTGGTTTGTTGAATGGATCGGGTGTTGCGTTCCGACACACTAACTTGGATCGGTTGCCACGTTCCGGCATAAACATGAGATCGATTGCCACGTTCCGGCATAAACATGGGATCAATTGCCACGTTTCGGCATAAATATTGGATCGGGTACTATGTTTCGGTATGCTAAAAGTTTGGGTATGGATTCTATGAGAGAACTATTGAATTGGGTTCCGTGAGAGGACCATTGAATTGTGTTGTGTATCTACTTGTGATGATTATGTTCATATCTAATGATGATTGATATTGGAAGACTGTATGTTGCTCTAAATTGATAACCAATGTGTATTATTGAGAACTTGAGATGCTACATTGATCCAAAAAAGATGACTAATATTGTATGTGTTTGGTATATGCCTGTTTTATAATGTTGTGGGATGTGTTTTACTTATTGGGATAGCCGCGTGATTCTACCAGTACATTGTGGTTATGTACTGATACTGCACTTGCTTGTTCTTTGTTGAGTACAGGGCATCTTCAGGCGGCTATTGATAGACCTCAGCTAAGTGACTATTGATCGTGATCGTATTTAAGGGTGAGCCAGTTCTTTCAGGCTGCCATGGATCTCTCTTGTTTAAGTCCATTCTTTTCGGACTCAGACTATTTATTTAAGTTGTTTGTTTAGTTTCGGTGTTGTACCCCTTGTTCTTAGACTTGTCGTTAGTAGAGTTTTGGTATAATGACTTTCAGGTTCTAGGGTTGTTCTTCTGCATTAGTTTGGTTAGTTGTTTGTTAAAACCTTGGAGTTTATGGGGACTCCATTTTTATTGACATTTAAACTTGTTTCCGTATATTTAAATGCCTTAGTTTTCATAAAATTTGTTTGTTTGGGTTGTAGTAATGGTTCTCTCACTAGAGGGTTTGTGTGGGTGTCAGTCACGACGGTCTGGGTCGTGACATTTTTACTATATATTTTTGTGTTATAATGAAGACATGGAGGAAATAGGTATGCGTTTGATAATAGATCCAAATATGTTTTTTTTTATTCTATTTATAATTTATGGAGTTCATATTAAAAATGAAGTTGTGCTTGGTTATACTTTTTGTAAAGAGTATTTGAAATAATATTCACACATGAATGTACATAAATATAACTTCAGAAGCGAAAAGTAAATTGGAAAACATATTATATAAATTATTTTTCAAATTTAAAATACACTTCAAATTTAATTTGAATTTTTCAGTTAAGCATTAATTTTTAAATAAAATGAATAATTATTTTATAAATAAATAAATATTTTTTATGATCAAATGGTCTAATTGTGACTTATGCTCAAACATAAATGTGCCCTTTTAATTTTAAGGGAAAATACATAAAAAAAAAAACCCCTGAACTTGGCACGAAAACTTTCTTTAGTACTTAAACTTTACGGGTAATTATTTACCCCCTTATCTCATTTCACGTGAATTTAATACCATCCTAACAGATGACGTGGCAAAAAAAGAAAATAATTTTTTTTGAAAGCGCGTTAAAAGTAATGGTCCAACTTTATATATATAATGAAAAAAAAAAACCACCCCATTCTTCTTCTTCTTCAAACCCCCCACCCCACCCCATCCCATCCTCTTTCTCCTTCTTCAAACTCTACATTCAAAGTACATTTTCTCGTTAAACACATAAACAAAAAGAATCACATTCAAGACCCACATAATATTTTTTACTCTTTACTTTGGAGATTTGATTTTTCTTAAAAAGTTATGAATTTTTTTGAAAAATAAAGACTTGGGCATAAAAGAAGTTGAGGTTTTGTCAACCGATCTATAATGTTAATGGTTGGCAATGGCGATTGAAGCAATGGGTAGAGAAAGTTTTTTTTTTTAAAAAAAAATCACCACAAATAAATGTGTTTTTTCTTGAATTAGACCTTGATTAGTATATAAAAATAAAAAAAAATGAAGAATACCGACAATCGACATGGCAGTAAATGATGTTGAGTATTGAAAAAAAATCACTGCTAATGATTTCAATATTTCTTAAACTAATTAAGAACTAAAGATTAACTAGTATTTAAATATTCTGAAAAGGAAAGAAAGAAATGAATTTAAAAAATCAAAAATCAAATTTTAGAGAATTTCCAATGTGGCTATGACATGACGCTTATGTGGTTCTAATGTGTCAATGACGTGGCGTGAGTGTAATACACTTGCCAACTTGAGACTGGTATTACATTTTTAGGGTGATATTAATTCATTTCAAATATGTTAAGGGGAGTAAATAATTACCCGTAAAATTTAAGTACTAAAGTAAGTTTTCGTGTCAAGTTCAGGGTTTTTTTTTTATGTATTTTCCCTAATTTAAATATTGTATATGCCACACTCACCATACATATACAATTTGATTTCTCTATAATATTTAATCCTCTGCAATAATATTTTGCTTTTAGCATGTATTTTTGAACTAATTTCTCATGACATTCATATAATAACAATATTTTATTATAACAATTAAAATTTTGAACTGATAATATAATAAAAAAATTACACACTAAGATATTTTCCAAATTATTACATCATGATGGCCCATTAATCCACATGGCTTCCAAAGTTTGGTTTCACAAGTTTCTATCATAAAAGAAGCACTATAAAAGGCAAATATCAATGAACCAATTGCATAATCTAATCTTTTCCCAATTTCTATTTATTATTCTTATTCTATTTTCCACTAAAACATATCCCCTTTTTTATACTCACTTTTGACCCATGCAACTATACTCAATTGTTAATCCAACCTTCCCACTTTCCTTCTAATCCAAAGAGGTCACCATCATCACAATATTCTTTGTAAAAGAATGATTAATTACTCAAAACATTCATTATGTTCCATAATTTTAGTCTATCCCCAAAGAATCCAATATTTGAATGGATTCAAAATTAGAATAATTATCCAATGGGTGGTTGAGGTGACTAATATCTTTTTGGACAAAGATTTAGCATTGTGCATTTGAACTATTATTCCAACATTATAAAGTAAACAAAATCTCAAGTGGTAAACATTAGAAAAAATTGATTGATGCACGAAATATTTCATATTTATGTAGGGTTTAAGAGAGATATATTCTTTAAATATGTTGATTCATTTTCACAATTCAAATTTATGAATTGCACAATTATCAAAATAATTTTACTGTTGCTTTGATACTATCCTTTTAAGTTATAAGACCTTAGTCAAATTAAATTATTTAATTGACTTCTATGCTCAATTGTATTTAAGTGGCTATTCATACTTTTATAGTTAGCAAATTATATCGCATTTGGTTTTGACCTTAACATATAACTTCAACATTGTTTATAACCAATTTTTATCGAATTTATTTTAACATGTGAATTCATTAATTTCATATTGAAGTTCATTAAATCAAAATAAAAATACTTTTTCTGTTCCATTTTATTTGTCCAATTTTTACTTTTTACTTGTCATTTATATAAATAAATAAAAAGACAATATTTTTTACCTATTACACTCTCAATTTATTTAGAGAGTTAATATTTTTGAGAAAGATAGATCATGTTTAATGAGTAAATTGATTTTGGAATTCTCTCAATTAATAGGGGTAAAATAATAAACTCACTATGTCAATTATTATTTTCTGAATAAGTGTACCAAGTAAAAAATGAATAAGTAAATAGGGACAGAGAAAGTACAAGCTAATTTGCTAATATATATATTCGTAGAAAACAATTTGTTTTATTTATTTTAGAAGAAATAATATTTGGATTGGGAGTCTTGATGGACAAACAATATTTTTATATTTGTATATTTTAACTCGCGGTTGGATATGCAAAATGAAATTATTTAACATGACACTTTTGTGTCTTAGATGTGGGGCATGTAAGTTTACTTGGTCAATTTTATACAAGTTTAAGTTTATACTTGTGCACATCCAAAATTAGAGGGTCAAGTTAAATGTCATATTTATAATATGATACTAAATTAGTTTTTGAATATGTAATTTGGTGTTATAATTTGATATGAAGAGATTCTTGTAGGCATCATACATAAATGTGTCCTCTCTCTATATATAAGATATAATACATCAACGTGACCTTCAACTTGACTTCAACTAACATATATGTCCTTCAGCTTTGAGTCAGAGGCGTATCTAGAGGGGGTGCCGTGGGTTCACGTGAACCCATGCTCCCCTCTCTAGATCATATATCGTAGTGTTATATTTTAAAAAAATATTTAAATATAGATGTGTGAACCCATGTTCAAAGTATCATATAATAATGCGATGATGATTGGGTGCACTTCTCTAAGTGAGAGATAGAACTTTAAATCTTATATCTATCTTGTCTGTTTGAGGAACACTTTTTCAAGTGGTTATCAGTTACACTTTTGTTGTTTCAACTAATTTTTCTTTTGATGTTTTCCTTTATACTTTCAAAATTTTCAAGTGTGTTACATTGAGAATTCCTAAAAAATTTAGCATTGTAAATATTTTATATAATTAAATCAAATGTGTATATTAAAATTTAAAACTAGTAGTATTATATATTTTTGACCTATAATTTTTAAACTTTAATGGTTCATATTACGAACTAAAAGTCAAATTGATCAAATTTATATTTAAGATACATTTTTTCCTAATCGTGCACCCATCTAGCCGAAATCCTGGATACGCCTCTGCTTTGAGTGTGCACAAGTTGATACTTAAGCTTGTATAAAATTGAACTAAAGACACATTCATTTTTACATGTGTTCAATATGGCAATTTTATGTCCTATGTGGAGTCCTACGTGTATTATGTCATGTATTGATGTGAAGAGATTGTTGTATTATGTGGAAGTATTATATATATATATATATATTAGACATAATATGTCAACGTGCTCTTTAACTTGGCTTCAACTAATATCTATGCCCTCTAATTTTGATAGTGCACAAGTAGACACTTAGACTTGTATAAAATTGAACATAACGAGACACATTCATTTTACGTGATGTCCCACGTGACAATTTTATATGCTACGTGAAGTCCTACCTATATTATGCCATGTATTGAACCAATCCTTAAAATACTCAAAATTGTTCAGTGCTCTCATAAATCGCATCTCTCCAATGCGTTTTATGAGCAAACTTTTCGGGCTGAAATTTCCCAGCTGAATGGGAATTATTTCTTACTAATATACTGTCCCATTATTTTTTATGATATCTTTTCACCCCCTTGATTTATTAGTTTTTGATTTAACTCCTTCTAAAGAAAAAATATATATACTGTAAATAGTAAATATTAACTAAAATGAAGTCAAATTTATTCCATATTTTATTTGAGATATTACCTAAAATTAATATTATTTTTATACCAAAAGTTTGATATAATATATCTCATACTTCCTTTGTCCCTAATTACTTGTCCACTTTTAAATTGACACGCCTATTAACAAAACAATTATTGACATAATGAGTTTACCAATTTACCTCTATTAATTATGAAGTGGATGAATTAAAAACTTAGGTTTTTCAAGAAGTTCTACCTTTTTCAAAGTAATTAATTGAGGGTATAATATGTAAAAAAATTGTCGTTTCTTGATTTGTCAAAATAGACAAGTAATTAGGTACAACTAAAAAGGGAAAAATAAACAAGTAATTAAGAACATGGGGAGTATAAAAGATAAGATCAACTGTCCAATTCTAATCTTAATTATAATTCAAGATAATAATTTTAGATATTTTCATATTGAAATTAAATTTATTTCATATTTGATCGGAGATATTAATTAAAATCGATATTATTTGCAAACCAAAACTTTTGTATAGTTTATCTCATATAAAAATAAAGATCAACTATCAAATTTTAATCTTAATTATAATTCAGGGTAATAATTTTAGATATTCCTATTTTGAAATTAAATTTATTCTATGTTTGATCGGAAATATTAATAAAAATCAATATTATTTGTAAACTAAAATTTTGGTATAGTTTAATGTTTATCTCATTTAAAAAATAAGATCAACAACCAAATTCTAATCTTAATTATAATTCAAGATAATTCTA
Organism: Solanum stenotomum; assembly: GCF_019186545.1. Taxonomy (NCBI): domain Eukaryota; kingdom Viridiplantae; phylum Streptophyta; class Magnoliopsida; order Solanales; family Solanaceae; genus Solanum; species Solanum stenotomum. Next base: position 799,876 of record NC_064291.1, on the reverse strand, counting down.
GAATATTCTCATTTTGAAATTAAGTTTATTCCATATTTGATCAAAAATATTAATTATAAATAAAAGCAATATAATTTATATACCAAAATTTTGATATAGTTTATATTTATATCCCATGTAAAAGATAATAAGACCAATATTCTTAATCATAATTCAGTATAATAATTTTAGATATTCCTATTTTAAAATTAATTTTGCTCCACATTTGATTGAAGATATAAATTAAAATCAATATTATTTATATACCAAAATTTTGGTATAATTTATCTTATATAAAAAATAAGATCAACCATCAAATTGTAATCTTAATTAATTATAATTCAAGAATATTCCCCCGTTTTGATCATACAACCCTTAAAGATATGAAAAAATAACATTTTTCTAATATAAAAATGGGTAAAAATCACGAAAATCTTATCAATAAGATAAAAGTTCAAATATGTAATTGACCTACTTATATATAATGAAAAAAAAATATATTTCTACGATAATCGCCACGTCAACACCCCTTAACTCAACCCGAGTTAATTTATCAAAACCCTAACCACCCCACACCCCCTCAAAAAACCCCTATATATACTCCCACCTCTTCAACATTTGTCCTCTCTTCTCTTTTCTCTCCATTTTGCTCGAAAGAGTGACAACACATACATTATAACGTATGCATCATTTCTCTCTCGATCATATCGAAAACCCTAGCTTAAAATCATCAAATTAGGGTTCCAAATCGGTGTAAATGTGATTTTTTTTGTTGAATGATACATTGAATCGGTGTAAAATTTGAGTGATTTTTGATTTTTATTTGTGTTTCTGTATCAATGGCGGAGCGAATGAGGAGATTTGGAGTAGGTTACGCTTTGGCACCGAAGAAACAAGCGAGTTTCATACAGGTATCGCTTGTTAACCTAGCGAAGGAACGAGGAATCGATCTCGTTAAGATCGATATGGATATGCCTTTGATTGAACAAGGACCGTTCGATTGTGTTCTTCATAAGCTGTATGGTGATGATTGGAAGCGGCAATTGGAGGAGTATGCTTTGAAATATCCTCATGTGTTGATTATTGATTCGCTTGAGGCGATTGAGCGGTTGCATAATCGGATTTCGATGCTTCAGGTGGCGACTGAGCTGGAAATCAAGTGTGAAACGACCTCGTTTGGGATTCCTAAACAGACTGTTGTGTATGATGCGAAAATAGTGTCGGCGAGTTATTTGGAGAGTGAGGGATTGAAGTTTCCTGTGATTGCGAAACCGTTGGTGGCTGATGGAAGTGCGAAATCGCATAAGATGTTGTTGGTGTTTAATAAGGATGGGTTGAGTAAACTGAAACCACCTATAGTTTTGCAGGAGTTTGTGAATCACGGGGCTGTGATTTTTAAGGTTTATGTGGTTGGTGATTATGTGAAGTGTGTGAAGAGGAAGTCGTTGCCTGATGTGATGGAGGAGAATTTGGGGAAATTAGAGAGTTATTTATCGTTTTCGCAGGTTTCAAATTTGAACACTTGTGAAAAAAATGATGATAAATACTATAAGCTGATGAATTTGGATGATGCTGAATTGCCCCCATTGAGTTTTCTGAAGGAGATAGCAAGAGGGCTCAGACGAGCTACGAAACTGTATCTCTTTAATTTTGATTTGATTAGGGATAATAGGGTTGGAAATAAATACCTTGTTATTGACATTAACTATTTCCCTGGGTATGCAAAGATGCCGAATTATGAGAGTGTGATGACAGACTTTTTCTGGGATGTGCTGAATAAGAATGATAAGGGTTTTGAGAATTTACAGAAGGGCAGTTGTGAAAAGGAGGTGAGGTTGTTAGTTGGGAATAAAGGGTATGGTGAGGATGAAGGGACATTACCAGTTTCACCTCTTAAGAGGGAAGAAAAAGAGAATACTATTCAGGTCTAAGAAGGGACATTTGCGTGGCTTGCGCGGGTGGCCAAGGGTCAGTCAGACGATTTGGTCAAGATGCTGTTTTGCAGGTGTTACTGGTAAAGCTGCAGGGATTTCTTCTAGGTAGGGAGTTAGTATAGAAGGGAATAAGTAGGTTCCTGAGATGGCCTTCTGAAGGCAGTAGATGCTGTTCTTTGTTGAAACATGTACATTCTATCTTTGCAGTCGAGATAGGTACTTTGCAGATACTCTTTTTCTAGGAAAGTTTAGTTTTTTAAAGGCTATTGTATTTCATTGGTAACAATATTTCAATATGTGCCTTTAACAACTTTGATCAATGAAATGTGCTGTATTCTCAATGAGTGTCATACTATATTTCCATCATTTTCTTCTGCTTTGCAGTCCAATATAATTGCATGTGGTTTTCATATCCTAAATAGTGTTTTCTTTCTGTTTATATATTTCAGTGTCCTAAGAGGAATATAGCTTGGTGAATATTTTTTCCACTTTGGTGTTTTACATGAATAACTCTTTATTATACTGTCTTGTTCATGGAAGTTAATGTGAATTATGTCAGCATGACTGCAAGAATATTCCTTTTCTGGACCACAACCCAAACAAGACTGTTCAGACTGAGATCATATTCATTAGCTTTTGTAGCATAACAGTGATTTCATATTAATTGTCAGATTCTTATGCTGTATGTGGGGATGAGAGGCAACTTCAACTTACCATGAGTGTTCACCTTTATCGACTTGTCAAGTTGAAGGTTAATTCTTCACGTTGAGAATTAGATTCTCTGGTATTGAGGCTTGGCATGCAGTATTCGTACCTTTTTATTTAATGGTTATCATTTACTTTTGCCATTGAATTTCTCTTTTATGCTAGGGTTACTGTGTTCTTCATTTGTGCTAGGGTGACTGCTCCTTTTTGATACTTAAGTACTTGAGCGTTTCAAATGTGAAGAAACAAAAAAAAGAATTGTCACTGCCTTTTGTTTTCTGAAATTTGTGGATCACAATTTTGTCATTGGTGAACTTTTTTTCAAAGATCCATCTGTTCTTATTTGTCAGTTTGATTCTTGAACATGATGAAGATTGATTAGATAGCACGAATGCAATTATACCAGGGGACAGGTTCCCACTGTGTTTATCCTTGTATTGATGTACTGTCGACAACTCACTGAAAAGAGAACTTAACCTTCTTATGTTACTAATGATCTTTCAATTACTGCCAATCCTTTGTACTCTTGCTTTTATGACTCTTTCATGTGGATGGACTCGTTGAGTTGCCAGAGATCAATCAGAGCTATTTGGGGAAGCCAGTTTCTGCTCTTATACAGTTCACTTTGAATTTGGGCTGTAGTAATTCTCGTTTTCCCTTGAACTACTTAAGCATTGTTGATTGTATGCTTGTCTTGTTTTTTTGTCTCTCTATATCAATACCTTGGAGAAATTAACGACTGACAAAAGGATGAACAGAAACCTGTCCGTTGTAGTTGCACTCCACCAAAATTTTAAGAGTAGATGATCTTCTGTGGATCTGCAAGCCTTTGCATTATACACTCCTTTTCTCTGCCACTTTGCTTCTCTGGTGTATTCCTATGTTTTTTTGGTAAGAAAAGAAAGAAAAGAAAAAAGCTTGACAAAAACCGGATCCCATGAATCTCTTTTGAATGACCTGCATGAGAGTGACATTCATTTTGCCACCTAATTTATGGGAGCATTTCACTTGTTATGGTTGGAGAAGGTATATCTTCCATTATCTTGTTCTTTCTCTTAAGTTTTTGTTGGTCCATGAGACCGTTTTTACGAAGCATTTTAGAGTATATCATCATTTCCATTTGGTAAAGGTTTCTTTTCCTTTAAGAGGATATGCATGTGTACAATAAGGAAAAGAAATGAGTTATGGCGTGGGATTCTATTTATTGAATCAATATGTCTCTTAGGTTCTAACTACACTTAATATCTTTTATCAATGTATTCGTTTTCAGGATAGACACTTGTTTTCGGTCATTGTTTTGACAAAAATATCTCAGAAAATAGCTCGCGTTTATCATGCTGACTTATTATGCAAGTCCTAGACCGAGTGAGTTGATGTCACTGTATTTACTTCTCTCTCCCTCTGTTTCATTTTATGTATACTAATTTGACTAGACACAAAGTTTAAGAATGTAAAGTAGATTTTTGAATCTGTCTTAAACTAAAGGTATGCATAACATACCAAAAACACCCTTTGATCTTTTGTCTTAAACATGCCATGTCATTCCTATAACGAACTCATAGGTTTAAATGGAGGGAGTACATATTAGGACACAAGGACCTGAAGAAGTAGGTTTTGGATTATGAGTTAGCTTGACATTTTTGGGCTCCATTATCTTTAATTTATAGACATTTTTCCACTTGACATGCATCATTTCTGTTATTTGACGATGCAAATAACATAAAGGCTTTGCCTTTTTTGTTTGCTACTCCATTGGTTAGATAGTAATGATAAATGATTTCAGCTTGATATAGATTGCATTTATATGACTCTGTTGACGAGATAACTTTCTTATTTAGTTGCTTAACTGTGCGATATTGAATTGGCAAAAGTTTTCTTGCATGATTTTGACATGGGAGCAAGATGGCATTTTAATTGAGTTGCATGGATTGAATTGGCAAAATCCCTAGTGTTGGGAAACTGTGAAATGTAATACTAGACAAAAAAATTAGCTTTATGAACAACCATGTCTATACTTTTAGTGTGTGCACTTACAGCCAGTTAGATACTCTGCGTACTTGTATCTCTCTCATGTCACATGAGCATCTTGGTTATGTACTCCTTTTAACTGCGTCTTTTGTTTCCTGGAATGACACAAAATGTGTATGGAGACATTCTTTGCAGGAAGGAGGGAGAATTGCACAATTGATTTTGATCCTCGACTTGACCAGCCAAAATTGCTCTCACTGTGTAGATTTTTCGTTGATGAGGACCTGTACGGCCCTTAAATAGAAAGATGATGTATCAGAAGTCAGAGCAACTTATTTCCTTGTTTTGATGCTGAGTATGTGCATAATATTCTCAATCTTTAAGAAAAGGAAATGGTAAAATACATTCGCATTCTTCAGAAAAGAAAATGGTACAGGTATTTCTCTTTCTTCTTCTTGCCTTGTATGAGTGGCTTCTCCTTTAAATTTTTTCATTTTCTTAACAGGTCAGTTTCTAAATATAGTGTGTCATGGATGACTTCCTAGGGATTCCTTTTCTTTTTATCCTTTAGCTGTATGAGAACTGATTCGTTAGGCTGCTCTTCTACGTTTATGCACAAAATTATAAGTAGGCGTCAGGAGCAGAGATTACAATAGCAAAGAAGGAAAGAGAAACAATGGATACATTATTAGATTTCCAATCTGACGCATTAAATCAGATATTTGGTCATTCAGGGGAAACTTATAATGTTCAGTGATGTGCTCTTTCCTTAAGAGGGAAGTTACGATTTAAGAAGTTCAAATCTGAGCTAATTGAAATGCATTTCAGAAATACTCTTCAGTTTTAACCATTATACAGAGGCTCAGATGCATGATGGTACATTGACCTTATAGTAATATCTTCAAACTCCTTCAGTTCTGTAGATCCACTGCCCTATATTTCAATCTTCTTCCCTTCTCTGACTTGCATTGGTTACTTCTCAGCAGTGTTGTGATGTTGCTTTATCTGAAATTTATTGTGATTTCTTTTTGTGTTAGAAAGTGTTGTGCTCTTCCTGAAAGCTATCAAGGACAGGTAGTATACTTGGCCTTGAGGTTCTGATACTGAATATTTTTGTTGGACATCTAACCAGATAACAGTTTGTGATACCCAAAGTGTCTGATATGGCGCAGAGACATAATTTTTCAAAAAAAATTGCGGATGTGCTAATCAGACTCGGGTAAGCTAACCAAGGACCTGCACTTGAACTGGTGAAAGTGTTTAATTTTTGGGGTTGCTTGACGCCCACTGGATTTCACTTCTTTCTATAATGGTGACTTAACTGATTTTTGACACCTGACGTTCCTAGAGGCATACCATCAGAAAAAACTTCCTTGACCGATTGGGTAGATCAAGAAAACTGTGGTAGCAGCTGCAACAGGAGCTGAATATGCAACAGCAATCCAAGGTCGCATACCCAGACGGAAGCTAAGCTCCCACTCACGACTCATGTAACAAGCTACGCCAAGTAAGAAGTGTAGAATGTATCATTCTTTCTGGTGTACGCATCTTTGGCATATTAGATAGCTTGGGGTTTTTTTTGGCGCTGTAACTTGAGTAACCATAGCCTTTGTATATACATACAATATACATTCACCAATGCTATGGGCCCCTTTTGGGCTATAGAGAACTCAAGATCTGAATCTACTGAGATATCCATTAACTAACTCCAACATTTGTTGGCCCAAAATTGAGTAATATGGCTTGATATAGTTTTGTGGATGGAAAAAAAAAATTTACATGAAAAAAATGGTCAATTCTATTACCAAATAATGTTGTGAATTCTTTTTTACAAGAAGAAAGATTATTTTTTTTGTCCAAACGGCTCTAATAAATATAATTAATTATATTAAAATCAAGTAGTTATAAGTGAATTAAAAATATAATTTCTAAAAATAAATTAAATTATAAATTAGAAGACTTTTAAAACTTGTGATACTTATTTAATTGAGTTTACATTAAAATTAAATCCTGATTTATGATTAGATTTATTTATTTTTGTATTAAGCTTATGAATTTAAGTTAGTTAATTTAGTGTTTTTTAACCAACAATGTAGAGCTTTGAAGAAGGAAAAATAGATAAGAAATAGAAAATGACAAATTAAAAATAACGTAAAATAACGCATGAATATTTTTTTTGGACATATTTTCTATCTTTTACACGCTACAAAGACAATTTCAAATTTTATTGATAAATCACATTCAACGAATGCGTTTTATGTCTTTCCTTGTTGTCCCTCTTAATAACATTTGTGGAACTACAAATTTGCATATATGCTCTCTTATTAAACAAGAAGAACTTCACATTATTATTACATATATTACAGAAATTAGACTTATCCCAATATAGTTATAGAGATTATTTTGTGTCTTGCTACTTATAATCCTGGAGTGGATACTTCTTTTTTGAGTCGAGGATCTATTGAAAATAGATTCTCTACTTTGTAAAAGTAGTGGTAAAGTTTGTGTACACCTCCTACCCTTCTCTGACTCTATTTGTGTGATTAAACTGGATATGTTGTTGTTATTACTTGTACATATACTTCTCAATATAGTTAGAGATCATTTTGTATTTTGCTATTTTGTTGCCTCTTGTTTCACAATCCTATGTCAGATACTTTCTTTTTGCATCGAAGATTTATCAAAGATAGACTCTGAACCTCGTAAAAATAAAGATAAAATCTATGTACATAATTTTATTTTTTTAAAACTTCATTTATAAAATTACATTAAATATATTACTGTTATAGTTACTTATATACTTCTCATTAAAGGATAAAACTTTTATTTCCCAATGTTTTTGTATGCAACCACAAGATAAAATGTGTCTTATAACGTGTACAACAAACCAACAACGTTAACAAAGACAAGACAAGACAAGTAGCTATAGCTATTTTTATTTTTATTGGTTAAGACAAAATTTGGAAGTAGGTGTTTCTTGTGGTCATATGGTTTCTCTATATTATAATAATCTATACGTTACTACAAATTGCCACGTCCATACCAAACTTTTATCTTATGAACTTTATCAGCAAGATGGTGACTTCATATATACAATAGGGGCGGAAAATTAGTATTTAAAATTTATGAGTTTAAGACTAAATTATATATATATCGAGAACTTAGTGCACCAATTTTCCTTTTGCTTTTAGTATAAAAATATAAAATTAAAATTTGATAAGCGTTGGGCGAAAAATTGATCTACAATTAGCCCTAGCCCTAAGTCCATCTTGAATCATCCAATCTCAGTCAAAGTAATCTTTGAACGAGTTAATAACCCGATGTTTATTAACAAGCCTATTTTAGTCTGTTTAAATTTAACTCAATTTGCCCAACAACCACTTGTCAAACATCTATTAAAACCCCACATTCTTTGAATTGCTTCTTTAGCTTAACTTGTCTCTCTCTATAGATGGAGTACATATACATATTTCTTCTAATACTTACCCTCCTTTGACACATTCATTTTTTTTTCCATATATAAATACTTGCCAAATACATAACATAGCTAGCAAACCATATATATTATTTCCTAATAATTTATAATGGCTCCAACTTCTTTATGTTGCATCTCCAACACTGTTTGTGTTATGGGTTCTTCTACTCAGTTCGGTTCAAGCTTGATTATTCGGCTACTTGAAAAGGGCTTCATAGTCCATGCTGCTATTCAAAATCATGGTTAGTTTTTTTTTTTTTTTGGAAATTCACCAATAATTGGATTAATTGATTTTTTGAAAACTAGGGTAAGAAATTGATAAAAGAAAGATATCATTATGTCTAATTCATTTTTCTTAAAGAGATATTGCCTATATTCTCTTTGGGGATTGAACAAAGATATTGTGTATTGTAACTTAAAAAATACTCTAGGGGAGTTTGGACTTCGTATATTTATAAAACTTTCGAAAAGAGTTTTTCTAAAAGACATTCTTTTTACGAATAGATACGAAGATCGATCAGTTCAATTTCAGACTTGCATATATTACAAACTAACTAAACATTCACTATAGAAAAATAAGAATTAGTGATGAACAAATTCTAAACGTAGCTAAATAAAAAAATTCATCGCTTCTAATCTCTTTTAGCGATGAATTATCAGACAAATTTATTAGCTATGAGTTATTTAACGACAGATTCACGATGGTATTGAGATATTGTGTAGGTGATGAAGTTGAGTTGATGTCAATATGTGACAAGAAGAGATTGAAGGTTTTTTGTTTGGACCTTTTTGATTACCATAGCATAATTGATGCTTTGAAAGGGTGTTCTTGTCTTTTTTACTCCTTTGAGCCTCCCAAGGATCACTCCACTATTTATGATGTATGTTCTCTCCTTTCATTTTTTTCTCCCCATTATGCCCTTTTCATGTCTAAATGTTGCAATTTCATTACTTATAATTATTTGATTATTTATAATCTTGCGTTATGTGATCGATCTCATCTAAAAATTTAAAGTTTTTAAAAGAAAATAGATGAATTACTTAATTTTTGATAAACAATGCTTTCTCATGAATTATTTGAGCCTATATATATGCCTCGTGCGTTCTCATACAGAGTTGGAGTTATATACACTATTAATATTCTATACATGCATTATCAAAAATTAAAGAGTAAGAAAATAAATAATTATAACTTTACAAACGGTCTTTAGAGATTTTTATAATATGATGCAGTAAAATCTTGTTTTTGAATAATCATACTTTCTGAGTTTAAAAATAAGTGTTTCTTTAACTTATTTCACGTTCATAAAATAAAACAATAAATATAAGATATAATTTATAAAGTTACTCCTGTTTATTAGATATCTATCCAACATAAGCATCATTTATTTGGGAATTATTTTTTACTAAAACAATATTTATTTTATGACCGAAGAAGTACATATAAGAAGAACAAGAACATTAGTGTAGAATAATTTGGAAGATCTAAATAGTTGGTCAACTAATTAATTCAAGTTTGTCCTGTTTTAGTTAAGCTAATAATCAAAAGTTTGGTGTGCACATTTTTTTGGTGTCCTTTTATTTTTTTTTTAGGATTTTCAAAAAGAAAAACAAAATCAATTTGGGACTATACCTTTTCTAAGGTGAATTAAGAATTTAAAGTTAAATTTTTTATAATGACTTACAATTAGATATTTATAGTAACTATTTAATGAATTTCTTAATATATATATTTATATAAACTTGAGACAAAAATTACTCAATTTACATGAATTGTGTATTATATTTTTTCGATTTCTTAATATATTTCAATTTTACTTACAAATTATACAAATTTATTTTTTATTAAACATGTGCAGGAATATATGGCAGAAATAGAGGTAAGGGCAGCACATAATGTATTGGAAGCATGTGCACAAATAGACACTATAGAAAAAGTTATATTCACTTCCTCAGCAACAGCAATTATTTGGGGATTTGATGATAAAAAATTTTCATCTCATGTTGATCTTGATGAAAAACATTGGAGTGACATCAATTTTTGTCGTAAATACAAGGTATGACAATTTTTTTTTTCATTCTGAATTTATGTGATATATTTTGATAGTACGCATTTTTCCCCTTAAGGGGTAAGTGCATAATATAATCAATTTTGGGACTCCTATTTAAAGTATAACCAAAGTTTTATAAGTTGTTTTTGTTAACTTTAGCCACTTCAGATAAATGCGATTAAAGTTATAAAAAGTCACGTATGAAGTTACAAATTTTATCTGAGGGGCAAATGCACATATGTAACTTTGAGACTCCAATTGAAGGCATAATCAATAAGTTTTTGAAGTTACAATTTTTATTTGAACTTTGACATATTGCTTGTGCATGCAAGCAAACTTCAAACATTATTATTTGATACTTATTAATTAATAAAAGTTGTTTTTATTCATGGACAGTTATGGTATGCTTTATCAAAAACACTAGCAGAGAAAACAGCATGGGGTTTAGCTATGGATAGAGGCATAAACATGGTGTCAATAAACTCAGGATTATTAATGGATCATGATTTAAACATCAAAAATCCTTATCTAAAAGGAGCTAAAGAGATGTATGAAAATGGAGTTTTTGTAAGTGTTGATGTTGATTTCTTGGTGGATGCACATATTTGTGTCTATGAAGATGTGTCAAGCTATGGTAGATATTTGTGTTTTAATCACATCATTAATACAATTGATGATGCTATTAATCTTGCCAACAAGTTGTCTCCTTTGCCTTCTTCTCCTCCAAGGTATATATATATATGTCTCATTTTCTTTTTTGGGTAACTAACATGATTTTATTAATCACCAGTGAAAACATTACAAAATCATAGCTTAGTCAAACTCAACATGTCTCTCATTTTCCCTCTCCCTAAAATAAAATAAAATATATATATATATATATATATGTTTTTTGGTTTTATGTAACAGTATTTGACTAGACATTTATGAGTTCAAGAAGAAAAATAATAATAACCTCGGCCCATTTCCCATGGATTTTTCTATTGATATTCGTCGAGATGAGAATGTCCAGGAACGAATCAAGAATTTAAAATTTATGATTCCTACAATAATCCTATATATATATATATGCCCTCTCTTGTTGCAATGAATCCAACACTCTTTTGGATGATGGAGTTTTGCGTGGAAACGCAGAGGTGGAGCTAAAATTTTAATATTATGAAAGATTTTAGAATAATTATTTAAAGTATTAATAATTAGATTTTAAATTTAATATTTGTCTATAGTTAATAAATTTTTTAATATAAATATTACTTTATTTTAAAAGTTATTGAATTCGAGGAAACTTATATTTGGACATTTACCTCCATCCTACTATTCTAGCTGCATCCCTATTTATTTGAATATTGGATAGAAAACTCTAAAATATAAAATAGATGGCATGACATAAAAGAGAAAACATTCATTGATCAAATATTATATTGGTGTTCATTTTTGAGGATATGAATTTATTACTAACATATTTTATTTTTTCCCTTTTTTGATTTGATAGTTTTGGGAAGGATTCAAAGATAATCCAACAGAGGATAAGCAACAAGAAATTGAACAAAATCATGATCAAGAAGATTGATGGGCGCAAAATCGATATATAAAATTGAAACTCGTATTTATTAAAGATATTATAAAAAATTATTGAATTTAGGAGAATTAGGATAATTGTATGTTAGTTGAGAATGATAAATTACTATTTGAAAATTCCAATTGTTTGTGGAAAATCAAGAAGTCTTCTTAGTTGTTGTAACTCTATTTAGTCATATTTTGCTTTTAATTGCTTCTACGAGTGTTGATTTAAGAAATTCACTCATTCCTAAATTAATTTTCTGAATTAATATTTTTATTAACTTGAAATAGCACTTTTGATATAAATACATATTACTAATAAATGTATATATTATGTGATTTAAGAAGTTTTGTGATTTACATATATCGAATACTTATACTTTTAAAATATAAAAGAGCAATGAAAATACATTTAAAATATAAAAGATACTATAACTCTATTTTATTGGTATTTAATTAGACAATATTGTGAGAAAATCCATATTTAATAAAATATGAATTTGTTGATATTACTTATGACCGAGCAAAGCGTGAATAAATTGACTAGTTCAGAGATAAAATACATCCTTGATTGTCCTACATTTGCTCAGTCACTCTAGAAAAAAGAAATCTATTTTTTCACGTTTAAAATAATATTCTTTACTTTTTTGGTTACCGCACAAAATCAATATAGTTTTAAGGCACCATTTATGGATCTCGCAGTACTAAGATAACTTTTTCGCTTTGCTTTCTTCAATAGAAATGTTGACGAACTCCATACAGAACTCATCATCACCATTACTATCACCGTCACTACCACCATTATCATATTCCGCTCCACCTTTAATTATCACATTCATTGTCTTTCTAGTCCTTTTTATTATTTTTTTCACCATTTTCTTTTGTAGATGTTTCATGCAACATATACTAGACTCATGGTATATTACTGTAGCTGGATATCCAATTTGTCCAACAAAAAATGATAAAGGTCTTGATCCATTAATTATTCAATATTTTCCAACATTTATCTATTCAAGTGTACAAGATTATGGTGAGGGTAAATTTGGAATTGAATGTGCTATTTGTTTGGTAGAATTTGTAGACAATAGCTTTATTCGTTTGTTAACATGTAACCATGTGTTTCATCAAGAATGCATTGACTATTGGCTTAAATCACACAAGACATGCCCCGTATGTCGTGCGAACCTCGACTCAGTTCAGTGCACTAAGCATCAGTCATATATGGGGTCCAGGAGACAATCGATAAATGATCCAATGCATGGCATGAGTAACGAGGGTGAGTCATCAGAAAATGCATGCAATATGACAATCAATTACGAAAACAACATTAATAATGATGAAAAAGGATGCAATAGTGGAACCACAACGACAATGACACCGTCAACAAAGCGTGTTGAATTACGAGAGAATGGTGAAAAATTCACGAGATCGCGATCCACGGGGCACTCTATAATTATAATTAGGGAAAATGAAGATAGGTTTACTATGAGATTGCCTCAACATGTGATAAAGGCAAAAAATATGAAAGGGCATAACACAAGGAGAAGTTGCATCAATTTTGGAGAAATGAATAGCAAAACTATTAGTGGAAATTGTAGGTTTGGTGAAGTTTTAAAGTTATCCAGTTTTCTAGACAAAGTATGATTTTTTTTAAAAAAAATAGCTTGTGATATTTTTGCAATTTTTTTTCTAAATAATGTTAATCTAGAAAAAAATGGATAGATTCACAGAAGCTCAATAGTTTTTATTTGTACTAAATATTTGTAAATATTTATTTGTGAATCCAGTTACTAAATAGTTTGTTTATTATATTAATTCATTATGCTTTGTAACTCGTATAACTTACAAGTATAACTTTTTTATAATAACTTACCTACTTTAGTACCCTTCGTCCAATAGTAGATGAGCACTTTCTATTTTACACGATGGTTAAGAAATCTTTAATAAATTGACCAACTTTACTATTTTGCCTTTTGTTCATACTCATTCTGTCTACTTTTAATTGTCATATTTCACTTTTCGAAAGTCAATTTGACTAATTTTTAAAGTTAAATTAGATTGCATTTATTCGATATTTTAAACCAAAAATTTAGATATTAACTATAGAAAAAGTACTATAAATTCCAACTCAATAACATTCTATTTATTCTGTAAAATTATTATTTTTTGACAAGAACAAGAATGTTTTATTAAAAAATCAGAACATTTAAACACTATAAATTATTTACAACACCAAAACTCTCATATACATAAAAATGTTTAAATATCCAAACCATAGGACAGTATTATCTAAATTTTTATTTACAAAACCTTTGAAAAGCAAAAGTCAAACAGACAAACAAACAGTATAATATTATCAATAAATACATAAATATAATAACTTATTATCTAATCCCAACTTCTAACTTAACTCATTTAGTCCTTCCATTTTTTTCGTGTTTCAATTTTCACCCCCTAACTTTACATTATTGCTCTTTATAGACAAAAGTTATCAAACACTGGCCTTTTTGTAAGAAAGGCACTAGTATTTTTTTTAGTAATTGTAAGAACTAAAGTTGTATATTTTGTGTATATTAATTTTAGGACTTAATATTCTACAACTAGTCCTCCCATTGGGGACCTATGTGGAATTCCTTTTCTTCGTTTGGCCGTTCTGTAATTAACAGAAGTTGGAGGGGGCGTTGACGGAATAAAACTTTGCACCTTGTTGATGGTGGTACTTCTATATCGACCATGGTTGTTGTGGCTATAAGTGTCATCGGAGTCCGATGCTATCGCCTTCAACCGCCTCTTTGCTAATAAGTCCCTCGGCTTCTTAATGAAGTTCTTTGAGGTCCCAATAACCTGCAAAAATAGAGTTGGTATCGACTATATAAGTCATTTTGTTCTATTTGGACCAATTCAATTCACATATGTTATTGAATGTCAAAGACATGTAATACTCAAGATTTGAGTGTCATTTCCAAATTCGAGTACAAAATAAATACAAGAAAGGGTCATTGACTTTTGGTTGATTGAATTCTTCAAATATGATGTCAGACCCTTATCAGATCCTCAAAATGCTAAAAAAGGTTAGTTTTGGAAGATTTGATATAGACGAGTGAGACAACAATTTTGGAGAATTCACGTATAATAATTGAAGTTTCAATTCCTAACAACTTTTGAAATTTCCATTTTTTTAAAAAAGTTGATTATTTATGCCAAAGTTTTCCTATCAATAGACCAATCAATGTGAGTGAAATTTCCATACCTACATTTAATACCAAACGACCATTAAACCAAAATATACGCAATTCAAGATTCTTGGACACGCCCAATTCAATTCAATGCCATTAAAAAGTCAAATAAATGCAAGAAAATTTGGCAAAGGAAAAAAAGAGTTTCTATAGAAGGGCATTGATGTCTTATGTTAAGATGGACGAAATCTTTAAAAATGTCAACGAATGTGTGTCAAATTCTCCAAAAGTATCACATTTTTAAAGGACCTGACAACAAAAAATTGTCTGAACAACATAACCTTAAGGTGTATGTTGCATCCTCTGAAAAATGCAACGTGTACGCGTCAGATCCTCCAAAAATATTGTATTTTAGAGAACCCAAGTATAACATTTTTGGAGAATTCGAGCAGTTGTGTTGCATCCTCCACAATTAAAATGCCATTAAGAGTCAAATAAATGCAAGAAAAATTGGTCAAGGGGAAAAAGAAGAATTTCTCTAAGAAGGACATTGTTGTTTTATGTTACTATATTATTCAGACTCTTTAAAGATACTGTCCAGTATATCGAATTCTTCAAAAGTTATGCACTTCTAGATAATCTCACACATGTGAGATATCATATTTTAAGCATTCGAGTAATATTGATTCTATGCATCTTCAGACAATCCGACACATAAATGGCATTATTTTTGAACAATTTGAGTAACGTAGACTTGAAGTACCTTGCAACCAAGAGAGCAAAAGTTGAAGGAATCAAGAAGGGTCCTTTCACAAACTTGACATGTATTTGTGACACCTTTGCCTGGCCTAGGTTGTGGCCTTTCATTCAAAAAGACAATCTTAGCACTGTTGATAATGTATGTTTGGACTAAAGAAATGTCCAAATACTTTTGAATCTCATTCACCCTTATCACATCATGGTATGATGACCTCCTTATCTGTCCAACCAAAAATAGAGCACCCAAAATCAATCATTTCATACTTTATAAAAGAGTATAGTTCAGTGTACTAAATTCTCGCTATAAACAAAAGAAAATATGTACATGTAAGAGGGTTCGATTAAATCCTCTTTGTCAAAAAGTTACAGAGTAAATATGTTAAAAAGTATACTTGAGTATTTATATAAATTGTTGAATTCCCTTAACAAAGGTGAATGAACCTCTAGTATTTTCGATGTAGACCATAAGTTTACTAGTAAAAAAACTACTAAAATTGCAAAAAAACAGTATATCTGAACTCATAACTTTAGAAGTATAAAAGTTTTCAATGCTAAAAATCAAAAATGTTGAAATTTATAGTGCAAAGGCAAATGCAGGCACTAGCCCAAGATAGAATTTCTGGCTCCGCCACTATATACACTATGTAACCATTGAAAAAAATATCACAGCTAAAATGGTGAAAGAATAAAAATAAGTCGCATTCATTAATGCTTGCATTAGAATAGATTGTCTACATCACACTCTTTAGAGTACGACCCTTTTTCAAACCCTACGTAAATATGGAATACTTTATTATAATTTATGAAATAAGATATACCTGAATGGCAATATGGTCTTTGTGATGAGATAAACAAAGAGAACAAAGAGGGCCATTAATACAATCAAGACAATACATATTGCATTCACTCTTATGAGAATCAATATGTAACTTGCATTGAACAAAAAATCTTTCTTTAAGCAATGGCTTTAACCATGGTGGCCAATTATTTTCTTCTTCATCAGGTCCTCTAGCACCCTACACCCAAAAAAAAATTAGAAAATTGTCAACAAAAAAATATAAAAAAATATTGAAGTTTGGTTAGTATTTGAAGATAGTTTCTAAAATTTGAAAAAAATAATAATTTTGACCAATTTTTGATGTGAAATTTCTTATCATTTATAAAATTTCAATTTTTTTCAAGCGAAATGCATGTCCAAATATACAACTTAATTTTCCGATAACATTTTTGAATTTCAACTTCAAAAACTTATTTTTTAAAAAAAGTTTCAATCAAACCTATGTCCAAACGCCTACGAAATCAATGAAATTGGATGAGTACACTTCTTTTCTACTCACAAGATTTATTTTTTTGAGAGGAATGCACGTCCAAACACAACTTCAATTTATTTATTTTTAAAATTTCAATCCAATCTATATCCAAACACCTAAATCAATGATAAGTGAATTTTTGAAAATGAGTTTTTTAAATTTGAAAAAACATTGAGTGAGTTTTCTTTTTCCCTCACAAAATTTCAATTTTTCAAATAAAATGCATGTTTGACACAACTCTAGTTTTCATATAATGTTTCTACCATGCGTGAATTTAAATTAATCAACTTCAATGCAGATATCAGATAGCAGATACCAGATATGAAAAACAAAAAACTAAAAAAACAAAAACAAGAACTTTTAGATACCATTTCTAAAAACTTAAACTTCAAAACTCTGTTTTCTCTTCAAATTTCAATCAAATTTATGTATAAATGCCAATGAAATTGATAAAATAATGAAAAAGAGACAAAAGGGGTTTTTGGGATTTAGTTGAAATTTACCATAATTCTTCTGTTCTTGTGTTTGATTTCAAGGATTGTAGAATCTTGATTATCAATCGCCAGTTTGAAAGACTTCTTTTTTTTCAGTACTAAATTTGAAGCTCTGTTTTTTCTTCTATTTTTAGAGAGAGAAAGGTGTGTTTGATTTTTGGGACTTTAGGTGGTGAGAGAGAGAGAGAAAATGGAAGGGTACTTGTAGTGGGAGGGGGTGGGGGTGTGGTGTTAGAGTGGGTGGAAAAAAAATATTTAATATTGTATTTTTTTTATAAAAAAAAAGAAGGAAAAAAGTTTCTCATACAATAAAAATATATTTTTGGTTTTCCTTAGATATTTGATATTCGTATAATAGTCTGAAAGACAAATTTTGAGAGTAGCAGGAGTTTATTTAAACTTTTTTGAATTACATGGTATATGTAAGGTATTTTTAATTTCTTTTTATGTATATATACAATTTTGAAATTAAAAAAAAATGTAGATTTTGAACCTCTACAACCTAAGATTAGAGATTGACTTAATGGTTGAGAAGAGTTCAAAATTCACCTTGAGAATTAGTTTATTCGTTGATTTTGAATCTAGATTCACCACTGATTATAACTTAACTGGATTTGAATTCGAGTTAGTAAACTTCACATTGTATTCGAGACATTTTAAATCGTGATGATGTTTGTTAATTCGATCAAATTGAATTTTCATGACGTAAAATTTATTAAAGAGAGAATGAACCTCCATCTCTCCTTTTCATTTTCAATGTGTTCTTTTTTCATTTTAAATTTAAATATTTAATATTTGATATGATTAAAACTAATCTTCCATCGGGTAGGATTTATTAAGAGAGATACGACTCCATCTTTCCTTCAATTTTCCTGTCACTTTCAATGTGTTTGTTTTTAAAGTCTATTTGGTATTTGATGTTTAGTAAATGCTATGTATTGATTCGATTTGAATTTGCATCTAAAATTTATTAAAGAAAGAATGAACCTACATCTTCCTATTCAATTTTCCTATCATTTTCAATGTGTTTAATATCATTAGCTTATTTGGTGTTTGATATTTGGTATATATTGATTTAATATTTGCATCTAGGATGTATTAAAGAGAAAACGAACCTCCATTTCTTAGTGATCATTTTCAATTGTTACATATTATTCCTTTAAGGCATTCAATTCCTCCTTTTAAAGAAAATATATATTGTATTAGTTGTAGTTTCACAAAATAATCATGGCCTAATCTCTTTTTTTTTTTTTTTTAAAATATGATTATTTGGGTGGGGGGATTTCAATAGTGAGTTGGCATATTATTCTCTTTTTGTAAATTTGGTATCTTTACTCCATTATTGACCATTAAGAAGTTGTTAAAGTAGGCATATAGTATATAAAATATGAAGAACAAATATTCTTCGCAATCTTATATTAACCATTGTTTAAATTAGGAATATCTCTTCTAATTAATTACTTCATTTATTTTATCCTTTTCCTTGAAAGAAATTTCTAGTTTAGAGGACCATTACCTAACATTAGTTTTAGAAAAATGTATGAAAATATCAAATAAAATTGTCACCACTAATTAAATGCAATTGTTCAAATTGACATGTTTATTTGTTGAGCAAATTAATAACCACATATTTTATTTTATTTTTTGGTTTTAAAAGTTGGCCATTCGAATCAATTCTTTAGTTTAGGTCTTTGATTAAGAAAATATTATATCTCCTTTTGTGACAGTTCAATCCACCTCATGAAAATAAAATATTTCAATTATTGGTGCAATTTGCTCATTTATTTAGCATGGAAAAATAATGGTCATCTTAATTAGAGTTATTAAATCTTAAGTATAATATTGTTTTGGTCCTTCAATCATAAGTAAATTATAATTTTAGTTCATATGATACTTGACTAAGCATTAAAAAAAGCGAAAGGATTAATGCACTCTGTTGCTTCTCCTCCTTTCTTCTTACTTTTTTTCCGTGCCAAAAGTTAATTCAATTTTCGAAGAATTTGAATGGAATTTTGCAAATTCTTCTTGAATTGAAAGATCATTTTTGAGATCTTCGAACATATTTGAGGTTAAACCTTCAATTAGTTGGTGCATTTTTCTTATATTCATTTGCTTGTGAATATGCATAATTTTTTCATAAATATTAACCGTCTTCGTCACGTAATTACTCGTTATTTCAAATTTAAAGATATTATAGTTCTATAAATAGTCAAATGACATATTTTCTACATAAATGAACGATAAAAAAATTAATTAATGAAAGATTAAATATCTCGAATCATATATCACAAAGGCAAAAATACAATTACAAATAACTTAGGGATCAACACTGCTATTATTCCTAAGAGATAAGGGATTAAATTTTTAAGGGAAAAAAACAATTGACTTAGAAAAACAATTGACCAAAAGCAGAATTACAAATAACTCATTCATGTCATGATTCATGATTGTATACTAAAATAAACTATTATGTAAATAGAATACCTTATAAATTACAAATAAACACTAGCTTCTTGAAATATTTAATTTAACTAAAATTATGTAATCACTCACTTATCACCGAAGGATATGAGAGGATGGATAGAATTCTTAGTTAGAGTCTAGAGTTTGGCCTCTAAAAATTATGAATGCATTGAGTGTGAGAGAATAGATATAATTCTTAGCTAGAGTCTTGAGTTTGGACTCTGGAAATTATGAATATCTTGGTAGATATCATTTTTTCTATTTAATGAACCGTACTGTACGGATGACAAATTTAAATTAGTTTATACGTGCTTAGATGTCAATTATACATATTTATGGATAAGAAGAGATGGGAATGCCACTGTTAAATGAAATAACTGTTAGTTAATTCCTCGCAAATGATATGAGCATATCATCTTGTTCAATTTTTTTTCTCTTTCTTTTTTTTAACTCAAGATGACATAAGAATCTTTAGTTTTCTATTTATTAATTTATTATAATATTGGAAGGCTTATAATTTGTTAGTTATAGTCAATTTTTTCTCTAATAACATCATTTCTTTGGATATATTTTGACTGCAATAGAAATACAAATATAATATGAAAATCAGTTCTAGAAAAACATATCCTTTATAGTAAAAAATATTATATTTTTATATAGAAAATGACGATTATAAAATGGTCTGATTAGGATATATATGTATTTTTTTTTTGCCAATTTCCAAGAGAATATTATTAGAGCTCAATAATTTGGGTGGCTTATCTAAAGTGTCAAGATAACAGAGTGGGAGAAGTACACTTAACATCATAAGCCAGATATTATCCAATAATGCATCAGCTTTTCTGATTCCATTTTTTTCTAATAAAATATATTTTAATAATAGGCTGGAGAAATCCACGTTATATCATGTCATAATTGCTAAATCCAACATAAAGAGCACAAAATAGAGTGCTAAAACTAATACGATAATATTATGTTATTGAATGTACCATATTAAACGTAAATTTAAATTAGTCAGATTAATGAATTTAAATATCAAATAATATATAATATCTCGCAAATTGAAAGAAACTAGAAAGAGCTGGAATTAGAAAGAGTGATTTTTGAAAATATTAAAAATCTGGAAAATTGGTTAAGTTTGAGTTTTTGGTCAACTTCAAACGACTATAACTCCTAGCTAAGGATTATTTAGGTGTATTTCCAGATATCGTAGGAAATATCCTGGAATAATCTTTCCAACACCGCCGAGTTTGTGCGATTCCAAGTTCGTATGAGTGAGTTATGTCCATTGCAGGTTGGGATGTTCAAATAAGGAAAGTTCAATCCGGATTTTAGAAGGGCATTATGGTCTTTTCACCACCCAATTAAGTTAATTCGTTTTTAGCAATTAAATTGGGGTCTAAACTGAATTGGTTCAGTTTAGACTATTGAAAATTTACTTTAGGGTTTTTGGAGAAAGAACACAAGAGGAGAAAAGATGAGAAAGAGCAAAATTCGTCGTTCTTGAAGGTTTAGCTTGTGGATTTCGACAAGAGTTGATCCCTACAAGGTATGTGAATCTTTCATAGCGTTGGGTTCGTTCACCCACGCGCCAATCATGTTATTTCAGTGAAGTTTGTTCTAGAAAGTTGAAAGTTGATAAATCTTGAATGGTGTTCTTGAAATTGGCCTTCGTTCTTGAGTTAGGTTGAGATTGAGGAGTTCCTTGAGATTAAAATGTTGTTTCATTGAGTTGTTTGAGTTAGATTCTTGTGTATACATACTGAGTATCTAAATCTAAAGGCAATTCGAGAAAAAGAACTTTGTTTAGGGAATTGGGGTTAGAAAATGAAGAAGGAACAAGTTGGGCAGAAATTGGGTACTAGGTCCGCATCACGGACTTGTTCCTCAGAAGTGTAACTTTTTCTTCGCTACGCGTAGAGGTCACGAACCTCTCTGCCTCAAAAGTTATTTCGCGACCAAATATTTAAATGTATCTCCGCGTCGCGGACCTGCTTTCAGACAGTGATTTCTTGATCATTTCTCATGTTTAGCTATCTAAAATCATTCCTAAACATCATGAGATCTTTCCTTTCACAAATCACAATCCTTGAATCCATAATTCAATTCAAGGAAAGTTAAGAGTCAAGTCAAAAGAAGTTCATAAAGTTTTCTAAAAGTCTTTTACAAATGTTGTAACCTTGTTTTAAGACTTGAGTTTTGAGTTTTGAGTTGAGTAAAGTTGGAAGTTCATTTCTTCAAAAGAGTATATCGGGACTATGTATTCCCAAAGAGTAAATGTTTTCACATTTAAACAAGAAAGGAAACTGAGATTTCCAAAAGACCCTTTGAACTAGTTTTCAGTAAAGAGTAAGAGTAAAGTTCATTCTTCAAAGATTATACGGGAACTAAGTATTCCAAATAGTTAAAATATTTTCACATTTGAGCAAGAAAGGAAACTGAGATTTTCAAGAGAGCTTTTAAGCTAAGTTTTTGAGTAATTATCTGAAACCAAAGTAAGAGTTTTGTTTTTACAAACATATGAGCTAAATATATTTTGGGAGTAGTATTGAGCACCGATATGAGTTTGAGTTCAGATAACTCACGTCTCCATAAACCATGTAGCCATCATGGATAGCAAAGGATCATACTTTTTAGATGACTCTTTAAGCTGCTTTTAGCATAGACTAGTGGATCCACTTAGTTAAGCATTCTATATGACAGCAAAGTATCTGACAGTTCTGGCAGCGTGGGCAAGACGATGTATCACCACTTAGGCTCATAGTGGTGGTTGTCGATTAGAGAAACTCCTACAAAAACTATATTACTTTATTATATGAGTAAAGTTGAGTTTGTTATTGTATTTTATTTAATGAACTAAGTTGTTTTCTACTGTTTTAAAAGCTTTCTATATATTGCATGTGTTTTA
This sequence comes from Solanum stenotomum, assembly GCF_019186545.1. Lineage (NCBI taxonomy): Eukaryota > Viridiplantae > Streptophyta > Magnoliopsida > Solanales > Solanaceae > Solanum > Solanum stenotomum. The sequence continues at coordinate 777,094 of NC_064291.1, read as the reverse complement.
TTGCTTATATTGAGTTAAGTTATTCAGGAGTTGAGCAAAGCCAACGTAAGTGTTTCTTTCATATTCTTTTCAAGCTTAAGTTATGATTAACATTCCAACTCGCATACTCGTGCATTCAATGTACTGAGCCAGTTGTCCTGCATCTTATTATGATGCAGACGCAGGTAATCAGGATCAGCATCCAATGCCTCGTTGATCCAGTTGAGCACTCAGAGTCAGTTGGTGAGCCTCCTAGCTTTTCGGAGGATCCTTTTTATTACTTTTAGTATTTTAGTTCATTAGGATGTTGTGGGTTTTGTCCCGACGTCCATCTCAGTTGTTTAGAGGCTTCATAGACATAGTTAGTGATGTTAGTTCATGAGTCTTTACTTTTTCCTTTTCAGTTAAGTTGAGACTTGAGTTGCCACTTTGACATTGAATGTTATTAATACATTCTAAGTTATATTTTAAGCAGTTTAGTTTACTTGTTTTAAAAGTATTTATCTTAAGTAAAGTCTTCCGCTGAGTAAGTAAACCAGGTCAAGGGTTTGCTTGGGGCCAACAATGATTCTTGAGTGCCGGCCACGTCCAGGATGTAGGCTCGGAGAGTTACATAATAAATATAGGGAAAAGACTCAAATATGCCATCTAACTTTTAGAAAAGGCTCATTTATGCCATCCGTTAAAAGTTTGACTCATATATGCCATTGCTGTTAAAGAAAAGGCTCATCCATGCCATTTTTTTTAACTCCGGTTTTGCAAAGCCATTTTTTACACACCAAACATGGTTTTAACACTTTTCTGTTGGTGTTTTTGGATCAAATGTATACTTTTTGCTTGTTTTTCTTTAAAAACACCAAGAACACATGAAGAACATAAACAATTCCAAAATTTTCAACATCTTCAATTCTTTACGAAATCATCTCAAATTTCGGCTACACCATTAATTTCTTTTTTTAAAAAAACAAAAATTCTAAAATCATTTGCAGAGTTCAAAAAATTCACCCATATTTAAAAAATATATTCCAAAAAACGAAAATCAGTCCCAAAATTTCAAAATTTGCTTTGATTCTTGTTTTTAACATTAGATCTTTGTTGACTAGTGTTTTTTGAGTTTATGTTCAAAATTTCAAATGATTTGAAGTTTTGGAGAATCTACCATTAAAAAATGTTCAAGTTTTGAAACTTTGAAGAGATTTCAATTGGGTTTTGTTGAGTTAGGTTGAATTCGAGCTCAAAAGAAATTGAGTTTTGGTATCTAGCTCGGAGCGAAACTACTCTTGAAATTTGAGGCGATTCATGAAGAATTGAATAAGTTTGAAATTTGGGAATTGTTAATGTTCTTTATGCGTTCTTGGTGTTCTTAAGGATGTAGAAGCAAAAAATGTACATTTGATCCAAAAACACCAATAGAAAAATGTTAAAACCATGTTTGGTGTGTAAAAAATGGTTTTGCAAAACCGGAGTTAAAAAAAATGGCATGGATGAGCCTTTTCTTTAACAGCAATGGCATAAATGAGCCAAACTTTTAACGGATGGCATAAATGAGCCTTCTCTAAAAGTTCGATGGCATATTTGAGCCTTTTCCCATAAATATATCAAAATATTCTAATTTAATGACAACTTGAAGGAAAAAAGAAGGGGAATTATTTTTAAAATATTGGTTGTTAAAAGAAAGAAATGATTGCTAAGGAAAATCATATGGGAACTTTGGACTTTTTTTCCCCCTCTTTTCTTAAATAAGTTAGGTACAATGACGCATTAATATTTATTCTCTTGTGATACATAGTCTTGTAGAATAAATTCTTGTAATCAAAAGCTTGAAAGGTACTTTTAGTTGACAAAGAATAAACATTTTTACACCTACCAAAATTAAAGGTTTCTTATGCACATATGTAAGGAAACTCTGCAAATTGTATATGTAATTAATTGATCATCACAAGCATCTAGGATTGTGACAAGATAAATAGTATGCTTTCAGCGTTAATCAAATGTTTCGAAATTAGTGGTACAGAAAATTGTCCCATTTAATGATTTTTTTTCATGCAACATGAATCTAAATTATTCGCAAAAGTCGAACACACCGATGGAAGGGGAATAAATGGTCGCAAGAGTTGAAAAGTATAGTTGAAGGAGAAAAATGCCTTTCGACAAAGAATGTTAGAGAGAATATTGGGAAATAATTTAAAGGTATTTTAATGTATTTAAATTCCATTGCAAAATGGAAAAGAAAGTGACTTTCGAAATTGAAGAGTCATATCCTCTATTCTTCTGGTGAGTATTCTATGGTGACCACTTTGTGCATATTAGGTAAAATTTCACTGTGTAATAGCCTGCTAAGCACACAACAAATGTAAACCACATTAGGCAAGTCCTATGAATCATGCTCGACTCAGAAGATATTATTGAGGGGGGATCAATCCCAGATCATCCGTTCCTTGAGTTTATGGACAAAATCTTGTAATCAAATATTTGTATATGTTTGTCTAATACATACACTTTTTCATTTTTTCTTTAGAAATTACATTACAAGTGCCAATCAATACGCAACATGCATCATAACTCAAGAAAAAGAGCCCCTCCCCCCTCCCCCCCCTCCCAAATGTCCTCTTCCAGGAGCAAAGCATAGGCTTGCAAATGGTTCCAGTAATAATTTGTGTTTGATCAAAATTGATTTCGAAAGCGTTTATAAAAAAAAAAAAAAAACTTTTGGGTTCTGAAAAAAAAAAACTTTTGGATTCTTTTCACTTGCTTTTGACGGGTTGAGAAACATTCATAAAAAGGCATAATATGGTTCTTTTTGAAGTAAAAATAGTCAAAATGTTAGAATCATGATGTTGATTTTTCCTCCTAATAAATGGCTAATGCCTACATATTCAAAAGAACAAACTTATTCACATTTCACACCCAATAATGCTTAATTGCGTATCCTAAATAACTAAAACTTCGTCTTTTACATATGGTAAAATTTTCATCAATTTTGTGATGCATATTGATAAATGGTTAGTGATAGTTCAAACAGAAAACTTAAATACGATAATTCAAATAGGAAACTCTCAAAAAAGATATAACAAGTGTGCTTTTGATCATTTTTTTTAATAAAAAAATTCTAATTAATTCCTTTAGTTATCCACGTAGAGTGTCATTTGATACCATTTTTAAACAAAAAAAGGAGAGTGTAGACCAGGCACCATCAAATACTAGTCGAGATATATTTTGATAAATAGCTGATAATGATTCAGATAAAATTTGAAACACTTAATTGCTCAAATAAAAAACTCACAAAAAATGATACTTTCAAATGTATTTTTGATTATTATCCCTTATATTTATTAAAAAAAAGGTGATAGTTGACTTCCCTTATTGCTATGTGGAGTATTTACGAAGGGTATAGTCCACAAAATTAAATGGAAGACTTTGTAAGAACAACACGAAGGTTAAATATCGGAGAAGACAAAGATAAATAAGATTCATATATTCTTAATTGAAAGTTTCTAATTCGAATTTTAGAAATGGAAGAATCTCATACAATGATAGCGAATACTTCTCTTTTTAATAGCTTTACACAAGATAAATCTGAAAGGTCAAAGTATACTAATTATCTAATTTTAAGATTAATATCTAGACAATCTCTCTTGTAGGTAACAACAACAACAACATACCCAGTGAAATCCCACTAGGTGGGGTCTGGGGAGGGTAGAGTGTACGCAGACCTTGCCACTACCTCGTGCGAGGTAGAGAGGCTGTTTCCGGGAGACCCTCAGCTCAGGTACATCAAATCCAAGTAAAAGGCGAGAAAGACAGTGTATATACATACCATCAAATGCGAAAGATAATGTACAATCAACAAAGGAAGACAATGAGAGAAGTGAAACGCAATAAACAACGAAAGGCTATCGATAACACAGACAAGAACTGCAAGTGCAAGACTAGGACTACTACACACGCTAACAACCCCTCACCCTCACAAGGAGAGACAACACGCTAGTCCTACTAACCTTCAACCTTAATACGAGACCTCCACTCCTTCCTATCTAGAGTCATGTCTTCGGTAATGTGGAGCTGAGCCAAGTCCTGTCTAATCACCTCTCCCCAATACTTCTTAGGCCTACCTCTACCCCTCCGCGTACCCTCTACAACCAGCCCCTCACACCTCCTCACTGGGGCGTCTGCGCCCCGTCTCTTCACATGACCAAACCATCTCAGTCTCGCTTCCCTCAACTTGTCCACCACAGAGGCCACTCCCACCTTCTCCCGGATAACTTCATTCCTAATCCTATCATTCCTAGTATGTCCACACATCCATCTCAACATCCTCATCTCCGCAACCTGCATTTTCTGAACATGAGAGTTCTTGACTGGCCAACACTCCGCTCCATACAACAAGGCCGGTCTAACTACCACTCTGTAGAACTTACCTTTAAGTCTAGGTGGAATTTTCTTATCACACAAGACTCCAGAGGCAAGCCTCCATTTCATCCAAGCAACCCCAATGCGATGTGTGACATCATCATCGATGTCACCACTTCCTTGTATTACAGACCCAAGATACTTAAAACTTTCTTTCTTGGGGATGCTCTGTGTGGCAAGTCTCACTTCTACATCTGCCTCATCCAACGCATCACTGAATTTGCACCCCAAATATTCTGTTTTGGTCCTACTTAACTTAAACCCTTTGGACTCAAGCGTTTGTCTCCACACCTCCAACCTCGCATTAACTCTATCCCGCGTCTCATCAATCAGTACTATGTCATCTGCAAATAACATACACCATGGGACCTCCTCCTGAATAGACCGCGTCAACTCATCCATCACCAAAGCAAATAGAAAAGGGCTAAGGACTGATCCTT
>NC_064291.1:708013-771234 GCF_019186545.1 Solanum stenotomum | reverse complement strand
TTCCTCTTATCCCTCTTAATTTCCAGGTCCATCACCAACAGCTTGTGTTGGGTAGTAACATTTTCACTTGGGATAACCTTGCAGTCCTTAACGAGGCCTCTATCACCTTTCCTAAGGAGTAGGTAGTCTATCTGGGTCTTAACTACCGAGCTACGAAAGGTAACCATGTGGTTCTCCTTCTTCGGAAAGCAAGAGTTAGCAATCACCAACTCGAAAGCCTTAGCAAAATCCAGAAGCGCAGTTCCACCCCCATTCCTCTCCCCAAAACCAAAGCCTCCATGAACATCATCAAAGCCATTAGAAATTGCCCCGATATGGCCATTAAAATCTCCACCAATGACAATTTTCTCGGTTATCGGTATACCTCTAACTACCTCATCCAAATCCTCATAAAAGAGCTTTTTGGCCTCCTCTCCCAATCCCACTTGAGGTGCGTAAGCACTAATAACACTCAAAGTACATCCTCCAATAACTAGCTTAATCAGCATCAACCTATCACTGATCCTCCTAACCTCCACCACTTGCTCCCTCAAATCCCCGTCTACTAAAATACCCACTCCATTTCTATCCCTAGAGCCTCCTGAGTACCACAACTTAAACCCGTCGACATCCCGAGCCTTGGAACCTACCCATCTAGTCTCTTGGACACAAGCTATATTAATCTTTCTCTTGTTGAGAATTTTCACTAACTCTAAGGACTTCCCCGTTAGCGAACCTATGTTCCAAGATCCTACCCTCAATTTATGGGAACCCGTACCCCACTTACCACAATTCTCCCTCGTCCTCGGTCTCAACCGAAGACATGACTCAAAACCACCATCAGGTACCAAATCCACTTGAAAACTATTGAATCTAATGTAAAATCTACACAGGAATACACTTCAAACAGAAAAAAAATTTCAGCAACAGGTGTATACTCTAAAAGACCAGATAGCAACAACTAAACTAAAAGATCAAGTATAGTGTATTCTCTAAAAGAAACGATAGCACAACTATATTATACACTGAAGCACTGATCGGAACTATAAAAGAAACAAGCAAGAACTTATCTGAAATATATGAGATGTAGCCCTGATATGAGCTAAAATGCTAATCAGCACCAGCCACAAAAATTTAAACAATCCAAATAAACAGAAGTATTGCACAATGCACAAGCAGGTGCTTTAAAAATCTACTCCTATGCTCTTCAAATTATTGAAAGTAGGGTGTGATTACCTACCAAGCAAGACTAAATTACTTAACAAGAGGGTTTCAATGAAGAAAACAAGGTAGATAGAACCTGGTCGGTGGAGATGGAGGGCTTCGGTGGTCTTAGGGCTTTTTCCGGCCAGATCTGGTCGATCTCACCTGTGAATGCCTTGCCTACACCGGAGTTGGCTGTTCGCAGCAGCGAGCAGCTGGAGGTCCTGGAACACGAAGAACAGAGAAAGAAGCTCGCCGGTCGGAGCTGGTCCTCGCGATGCTTCTGGCCGGCGCAGCCTTCGCTTACTGGCGCGATGAGCGTATCGGCGGCGGCGCCCGATTTCCAACTGGTTTTCGCGGCTGCTCGCTGACCGTCGTTGGTCGGCGCTTCGCCTGAGGGATCGTTGCAGAAGAAGAGGAACGTTGGTGCAGTAGAACGTTGGAAGAGAGAGAAGAATTTAATCTCTCTTGTAGGTAAATTACTAATTTATTTATCTTATAATAACTTTAATCATATGATGTCTGAAGTTTTATATGACTGAATTCAATCACTTTTGGTTGAAATTCAACCATGCATGCATAGACGAGTACAACCATTTTTGCCTATTTTTCTATTGGTTTGACTAGTGTGCCTTCTTAAATAACGGCGGCTAAATAACATATTTCGTAAAAAAATATAAAAAAAATCTCAAACAATCCCAAATTTGACTATAGTCTAAATGAACTATGATTGTCATCTAAGTAAAAAAAAAAACAATGAAAACCCCCAAAGGGAATAGCACACCAAAAATGACCTCTTATACAATTCTTTTAATTTATTTTTTTAAAAAAGAACCTTTATTTTCTTTACCATGAATGGACCCCCTCAAATATAATCCAAAATTATTAAAATAAATAAAGGAAAATGGGAATCCTATATTTTGTTTTTGTTTTATTTTATGTTCTTTTGCATATTATAACAATTGCTTTTTTTTTTCTTGAAGTTTCTCTAGACTCTATAGTTCCAATCAAATCATTACATTTATTAGCTTGCTTATTTAAATTTCTTATAATAATTTATATGCTGTTAATTATTTTTTTCAACATTAAATTAACCACAATATTTAAGAGGAAATTATAACTTTATATTTATTGATTTCTTAATGGCATAAAAAGAGCTAAAACATCAATTAACACGAGAGGAAGGAATTATTAGTATAACATGAGATCATCTTTGAAATTTATAAACTTTAAATTCTGAATTTGTCCTTACATATATTCTCTTTTTTTTTATATTACTTGACTTCTATATAAATATATATTTCATTTTATTTGTCCAATTTAGAATGTGAACAATTATTATAATTTCCTTTTTCTATTTCTACTTTTATTAATATTAAATAATTATATAAAATAATAATAATCAAATTTAAAAATATATTTAAAAAAATTGAACTTTTAAAAGTTTATCATTTTCACTATTCCTTAAATACGATTCCTAAAGAGGCTATTTCTGCAAAGTGAAAGCCTTTTTAACTTCTTGGGCGACATTTGATCAGCTAAAGAAGAGTAGACTTCTATTGGGCCCAAAGTTATCTTATTTCATGGGTCAATGAAGATGAATTCGTGATTGAATTTAGTTAAGCTTCTCTTGGATTTTCATAACCCTACTGTCTGAGTTTAAATATATATTATGAGAGATACGAAAATAGATCGAGGAATCTATTTTTTTAGCCAAGAAAAAACATTTCTAAAACAATGGTGTAGAAAGGAATTCTTCCTTAAATTAAGCTTAAAACCCATGGGTTTATTGAAAGCCCAAATTTGTTATGTTTTGTAAAAAATATTTATGATTAGTAAATACTTCCTCCGTCCACTTTCATCAGTTATATATGCATGCCCCTTAAGAAATAACTATTAATATTTGTATTAATTAATGTACTATCTTAGATCTTTGTAAAATGATTTGAGGAACAAATAATTAATATTGAGGATAAAATAGAAGAAAGATAATGATTTTCTCTTGATATGTTGAAAATGACAATTAAAAATGAGTTTTATTTTTGAAATAGTGAACAATAAAAATGAACAAAGTAAGTAAAAGTATCTATATATTTAGTAATATGAGGTCTTATTTATGTATGGTTAGTTATTTTTCCATCTTTTCATCAATCTTATTTTTATCCTCTACTTATCTAGGAGGGTTTGTGAAAGTATCCTTGGGTTTCATAATTTTTTTTTGCACAAGAGTACCCAACATTACCACCTTCTTTTTGCAAGTAGGAGTTGTTTTTTTTAAAAAAAATTATTCGGTGTCTGGTACTCGTATTGAAGTCCGACTATTCCGCATTCGCATTGGGTAGGGCTTCATTCAAAGGCAATGCTCCTTGGATTTTTTCGTACCTAGGGTTCGAATCCAAAACCTCTAGTTAAAAGGAGGAACTGCCCTATCCACTGCACCACATCCGTCGATGGTAAGTACGCAGAAGTTGTTGTTCATACCATGTAAGCTTCTCTTTGTTCAAAACGAGTTTTTTTTTTCTTTTCAAAAATGTGTTTGAATAACTTGCAAGTGAAAACTCAATACTTGCTTTTAGATCATCACAAATTAAGTGGCTATTAAGTTTCTTTAGAAGAAAGTATAAGTTGAGTTCTTGAGTAAACTTTTAAATTAGTTCAACAAGCTTTTAAGCATTTTTTTTTTCTTTTTAAGTTAGGTATGCACTTAGTAAAAATACCAACCGCATCTATAAGGTAAAATCATTCGAAAAATATAAGTTGGTCATGTTCAATTTAGGATTTTTTAAATTTATACGAAATTTTCTTTTGACCAACACTTTTAATATTTATTGTGATATTCTTGTTAAGAACATAATCTAACTCCCTCTTATTTTCATTTTTTCAATTTGCATTTTCATTTAATCAACTTATTTTATGTTGGTTCTCAGCCTACTATAATCTTATCATGTGGGACTGGTAATATGATCAAGTTTATATAAATGGAATTATGAGATCAAATATGTTATATGAGAGTGAACATTATTGTACTTCTATCAAATAAGACTAGACAAAATTAAAAGTGATTATATTCTCTAACTATGTAGTTCAAATGATTCGTTATCTAACATTTTTCGTATCTTGTTCATGTTCAATTAGTACTGATGAAAAACTTATCCTATTAAAATGTCGAATAAATCAATCCACCTTGATTTTCAGTGGTGACAGAGCTAGAGTATCGACTGCGAAATTGATCAAATTAGTAATTTAGGTCAATCCAGTGTTTTTTTTATATTAAAATTCATCAACTTGAAAAAAATTCAAGATTCATACCTTTTGAATCCTGACCCCACCTCCAATTTTCAATGTTTTTCTCATATAATAATCCCATGTCATATTGCTACTACCAAATCCTATTAGTGCAAGATAAATGCTGCCTTTGTACCAATAATTATATCTACAGATTTTGACCCTAAGTTAGAGTTGATTATTTTTCAAACCTAAAATGAAAAAAGAAATAGTAAAAAAGATTTATAACATTTTTTAAATTAGAAAAGACATGATTGTACTGTTCTTGCAATTTGTTTATTTGGTACTTCTATTTCTTCATATATATATATATATATATATATATATATTGTTGTTTTACTTTTTTGAACTCCAAATTTTGTTACTTCAAATTTCAGGATAGTGTTATTAAGTTCATTTGATGTAACTTTAATTTCATGATAATATCATAAAGTTTGATTCATATACAAAAAATTTCAAACTCCCGAACAATAGCCTATACAGGTAAAGTCATAGAGATACCGTTTCTAATACATCTCTAACTCAAGAAAATATAGTCAAACAAACTTTAAAGATCGAATTCATCAAATATAACACTCAAGCTACCTTGATTTTTACTTACTTTTTAATATTTACATTTAACTTTTTTAATTACATGATTGTTGTTTAAAACCCGAATATCTTGAACATATGATATAACACCACATGAAAATCGATTCTACTGAAACTCAAGTGTCATAGTAAAATATTTTTATAAAGAATGATTATTATTATTATTAAGATGTCGGCTCCAATGTTTTTTTTAATCATAGAAAAATCAATCTGTGTATTAATAATAAGTAAAAAAAACTTTAACCTAGAAATGGTATGGTCAAATTCCAAAAACTTTTTGTTTTCTTTTCCAATTATTAGTAATACAAAATCTTACAATAGATTTCTTTAGTATTATCACTTTCGATGAGTCAATTATTGCATGTGAAGAAGTCAATGTGTACTGCCCCTTGCATTAATTTATTTGGTATTCGATTATGATCTTTCCCATATCGATATCAATGGTGGTGGAATGGTTTGATTTTTTTTTAAAAAAATATTTATCAGCGATAATAGATTTGAGTTTAGAAATGGAAAAAATCACGTTGCCCCCTTCAAAATGGACCCAATAATATTTAAACTTTAATTTACTCAAATTTTAATACGAATATTGAACATTGAAATGAGAAACAAAAAATATTAAAAAACATTTACTATGTATTCATTTCGCTTTGAGTTTTTAGTTTTATCCACTTACCTTTTAGATTATTACCAATTCATTTTCAGTGTAGATATTTTTATTGTTTCCTAGGGGACACTTGTTTTTTTAGTGTAGATATTTACCTATGATTTACCTTTTAAGTAAATTAATGATTTTTATATCGTCAGTACATGAGATTTGAACTCAAGTTTTATAACATATTAATAGAAATGAGCATTCAAAAATAAATTTGTTTTAAAAGTTGATTAATGATGTTCAAGTGAAAATAATGGGAGATTAATTTTTAAATTCTAGTAAAAACATAGTAGTAAATAACATGATCTGAGCTTAATTTAGATTGTAATTTCTTTTATTCGAAAATCAAAAGGATAAACTAAAATTTTCATATTCAATTTGAATCGTTCGAACATCCTAATTAATTGAGGTGCATGCAAACTACAAACTTGTCCAAAACACTATATTTACCAAAATAATAACTCAAAATAACTTCTATACGATTACAATGTTGATTATACGTCAATTATTTAATCACATATTTATTATTTCTCATACGCACAAACTCTACATATTTATATCCTACCAAAATTGAAATAAACAACAAAAGAACTCACCTACTATTTTTCTTTTTACCTACGCTAAATCTTGAACGTGTTCAAATTATATTATTAATTATAGTATAGTAAAAGTTTTTACAACAATTCAACAAATAGATATGAGACGGCTACGCATGCATTCAACACGTCATTTTCATTTTCATTTTCCTTATCCGCGTTAAGTTTTTATTCACACACACCAAACACCTCAACAATATAGTTTATTTTAATAATAACCGCACAACGCACCGATTATATATATATATTTAGAAAGAGCTGTTATGAAATTTGAGAATTACTTACGAGAAAATAAGAAGAGGGAAAAAAAAAAGAGAGACTTACAGAAATGGCGTACTATAATGAAGAAGAAGCATGGAAATGTCCAAAACACCCTTCGAAGAAACGGCGAACTACTACCGGAGTTTGTTCAATTTGTCTCCGGGAACGACTTTCCGAACTTTGCCCTATCTGTGCTAAAGTGCGCCCTTGCTCCTCTAACTGCGCCGCATCTACGACGTTGTTGTCTTCATCCTCCGGCAAAATCAACGGCGAGGAACCGGAGTTCTGTAGATCAAAATCTGTAGGAATTCCGTTTTTGAAATCACGAAATGTTAATTCTAGCAGCCGGAGGAACCAAGCGGAGTGTGAGAAGTGTAGCAAAATCGGAGACGGCGGCCAGATGGAGTTATGTAGATCGAAATCCGTCGGGATTCCCTTTCTAAAATCGCGAAATATTGATTCCGTTGACCGAAGAAAGACGACGGAGAATGAGAAGAGTAACAAAACCGGCGAAGAAGACGGCAGCAGCGAGACGGCGTTATGTAGATCAAAATCCGTCGGAATTCCGTTTCTAAAATCGAGAAATGTTGATTCCGGTGATCGGAGAAGGAAGACGGAGAGTGAGAAAAGTAACAAAACGGCATCGTTCTGGTGGATGTTTAAGTTAAGGAACAGAGGGAAAGAGAATGAATCGGAATCGAAAGCATACTACTGCAATGATACGAGGATTAAGGAATTCGCGATTACGACGGTGATGAGATCGAGATCGGTGAATGTGGCGGTGACGTCAGTATCCGGCGGAAATGATGTAAATTGCTCGCCGGAGAAGTTGAAGGGATGGTATTTGGTAAGTCCGATGAAGGTTTTCCGGCAATCGTCTAGAGCTCCGAAATTGGTTAGTTAAAAGAACCGTGGCTAATTGTATAGAGGTAAAAATATTTATACGAAAAAATAATTCGATATTTATGTTAATGATTCACAAGCTAATTCAAACACCAAATCATGATTATCAAAAAAGGAAATTGTATGACAATTGAGTTCATACATTTAAATTTTAGTGAAGGTAAAAATATATATGTTTAGTATTCAAGCTTTTTGATAATCAGAGTTATTCAATATTTATACTAATGAAAGATAGTATAATTATTATCTTCTATTATTAGTCGAAATTCGCAAGCTAGTTTAAACATTACTATTATTATAAAAGAAAAAAAGAAAAATAATTGCATGGACATTGAGTTTACACATCCAAATTCTAATGAATGTAAAAATATGTTTACTATTCAAGCTTTGATAGTATGGTTATTCGATTTTTATGTTAGTTGGAGATAACAATTACTGTCTCCTACTATAAGATGAAATATACAAATCAACTCAGATATCATAACTATCAAAAAGAGAAATTATACGAGTGTTGAGTTCATGCATTCAAATTCTAGTGAAGGTAAAATATACTTATATTATTCAAGCTCTGATATATGCAGTAATTCAACATTTATATTATGTAAAGGGAACAATTATTTATCTTTTACTATTTGTAAAAATTCACAAATTAATCCATACAGACTTTGTGATTGTGACCATTTTTTTGGAGTTTGCTAATAATAATTACTAATTTGTAGATAAATATCAAAATGTGGACAATATTTAATTGATAACAACTTGAGAGAAATCAAAGCAAATAAAATTCAGCCATAGCACATGCAAGGTGTTGTCTTTTTTAGTGTAGAAAAATAAACGCACATATCATATCGTTATTAATATTGTGATCATGACAATTATATATAGAAAATGGTGAGATGATGGAATTCGATCGACTTTAATTAGAGTTTATCGATTAGAGCCAACCTTCGATTGTGACTATTCATTATGACTTCTTACCATTTTATTTTGATCGCGGCGTACAAAGAAGCAATCTCTTGATGATCTCACATTTTCCATGAGTTGGTTGAGCCTTCATTTTTGAATTGTCTTCTATCTTATGTTGTACCTGTAATTTTTAGGTTTTCATTGGGTTTACCTTATTCATGGGTCGATTCCATGGCAACAAAATAAGGATTTTGTGTTAGATTTCTGAAAATTGAGAAATATTGAATATGGAGTATTTTCCCCTTCAAGGCTTTAACTAACCCTACCCCCACGAATGGAGTCTAGACTATTCAAATCAATAAATTCGATTAATAGATAGTTAGACAAATTTGATTACCTTACAAAGATAGAGAGGTTGTTTCCGATAGAGAACTTTTGACTCGGGTAAAATGTATCCAAATCAGTTTCGAGCATTACCTAGTTTCCTTATCATAATAATAATAATAATAATTATTATTATTATTATTATTATTATTATTTTTATTTTTATTTTTATTCCTACTCTCGTATATACAATCTTATTCTTCAATTTTAGTATTACTTGTTTCGTCTTTGGCTTCAATTATCATATTATTTATCTTCATGGTTTTATTCTCCATTTCAGTACGACTTCGATCTTCATTACTATATTTGCTTTACATACTTTAATTTACTCTTGATATCTTTTGCACAATCTACTAGAAATAGTCCGTATCTTGCTCAATATAGATATAAAGCTACATACACACCATCCTCTCCTATTCATACCATCGGCATGTTATATCACTGTCACATTACACTAAATATGTTGTTTACAGTAAAGTACAACAACTAGAAAATGTAGTATTACATAATTTAGCAAGTTGCAACATTAATGCATTGATACATAATAAACTAAACAAGATATCCAAAAACTACTTAGGCCAGTTCAAGAGTAGTACATTGTGGATGTTTCTCGATACGAAAGGAAAATGTTTTTCATGAAATTTTTTTTCAAACCCTACTTTCATTAGGGAAGTCACCAGATTTCTCATTTTTAATGAGTTTGTTTTCCTAGAGAAAATATTTTTCAAAATATTTGACCAACCGAACATGAAAAATTATAAAACATTTTTCCTTTCATGCCGAACACACATTGAGACCTAACTGGACATGAGTAGCATTCTAATTACAGGTTCAATAGAATACAATAACTACTCAAAACTCTTTCATTCACAAGTCCAAGGGAAAGATATTCAAACACCAAATAAAAACCATTTTTTTATAAATAATTCATCCAAAATCCAATAAGATATCATTTCTATCTTTGAATCCATTAACTTAAAATTTTGAATTCGCTTATGGGAACCCAAAGCATTATATTAAAAAGACTATTCTATGAGTTCAAATTACTCATCTTGTTGTTGCTGCTACTAGCCATTACATAAGGTAAACCTGCAGAGCCAAGGTTTGATCGACAACTACTAGCTAGTTGAACTTCAATCGTCTCTACTCGGAGAATCTTCCAGCTTCCTCTTCTTTTCATTCACAAAACTTACATGTGAGCCGCCATGCAATGCATCCATGAATTCTTCATCTCTTGAACACACGTGCTTTATTTTCACGTCCTACAATTGATCTTTGGAATATTCCTGATCTGCTAATGTTAAAAAAGAAATAGTTAGTAGTTGTTTGAACAAAATTTGATTGAAGTTGAAAAAAAAAAATATGTATTCAGATGTTGTGTTTGAAGTTTGAACATATGTTTAACTTGAATAAAAAAAGAAATTGAATTTGTGCTAGTGAACCTTAATCTACTTGGTTGAGATATTAATGTTATTTTCGATAGACCCTCAATTTAAAATAAAGGAAAACAGAAATAGAAATAGAAGATGAGTTTACCAGGGGAATCATCCTCCTCAATCTTGTTGAGTTCATGCTTCATATTTGTATCATCTGCAACATTATTGAATTCACCAACATCGAAAGCATGATTATTTGGAATGCACGTAGAAGTTGTGGGGATAATCAGATTTACGAAGGCCCTATGGATTTGGATATAATCTGAAAACCATGGAGTGCCGCTCCTTGCATAAAACATAATATAGGCCTCTTGTGCTAAAACAAAATCTTCTTCAACAAAAACAACCTAGGACAAAATCAAACAAAATATCAAGTTAGTTGTCGTAAACTCAAAATGTTTCTAACAAATTAAGGAAATTCTACTATTTTTCAATATACCTGCTCGTCATTAAATTTGTACCATTCATTTGGAGCACAACGAATAAAGCTGTAATAATGTCCTGAAGATATTGAAGGTCCGGAATGCACTATAATTGCGTAGAGATCATATTTCATTTCTTCCTATTGAGAAAAGAAAAAAAATTGAAACAACATCATGTAATTGCTAACAAAAGATAAAATTCACGTAAAGTCCAAATAAAGATACTCACATTATTGATTTTGTTGGTATAAAGAAGCATGTCCAATTCCAGAGGAAATGAAACATGCTTGTCCACCTTCTGAACAAATATTCCGTTATTTTTGAATCTCTTCAAATGTAGGGCAACAACAGAAGGGGCACGATCAACGATGAGCTGCTTCTCAAATGGCCCTTGTGTCTTGCACTTTTCACAAGAAAACTCAATTTTTTTTATTTTAGTGAAAGACTCTAGTGCTGCTAGTACATTGTCAATGTCCTCAATCTCTAAGCTTATGTCGATTAAAGGCTCGTGTGTGACAGAGAAATGATCATAATTGCAACAACGGAGCTTCAAATCGAGAAAAATAGATTGACAATATAAATTTTATATATACAAGCTAGACATACAGAGTGTACACAGATCGTACCCCTACCTTGGGAGGTAGAGAGGATGCTTTTGATATCCCTTGACTCAAGTAAAAGAATTACACATCAATTTGAAAAATGAAAAAAATCGAGATTAAAAACATGTAAATGATTACCTTGCTTACAAAACGATCACCAAAGGCCTCCTTCACAATGTTGTCTTGTGGTTCTAGATTGTAACAACAATATTCGAGTTTATTGAGAAAGCACTGTAAGAATTCATGTGCATCTTCTTGTTGATACCAGTCGAAATCGGGTGAAAAATCTGATATTTTGACAAAGTTAAGGAATACAAAGAAATGTAAGGTACATAGTTGGCACAGAGGCATAGAGGCACAAAGCTCAAGTTGACGATCAAACTATAATCAATACTATACTATAACTATTTTACAATTGTCCTCGATGAGTTTTTGTACTTTAAAAATGATCATATTATGCAAATTTTTTCATGTACTTCATTGATGAGAATGTTATTTCAATCCTTGATTTAAAACTAAAGTAAACTTCAAAATGAAATAAATAAATTACTAGGGTTAACTATAAATGGTTTAGAGACGGGAACATAGGTTTACGTTAATCCACCCATTTCCATGTGTGTGTGCAAGATGAGTGATATCTCTCATGTTAAATCACAAACAAGATATGATAAAACATACCTCTCAAGTGGCTAACAATTTTTTTCGGCGAGACATAATCAAAGGCACCAGCCATAGAAAGGTCAACTAGATCTCGAATCATGCAAACTACACAAAATCCGACTGTGTGATCTGCAACAAGAAATGACATGAATCAACTATGGTAAAAACCATTCAAAATGGATCAAACTAAAAAGAAATTCTAATTTAATACTTACTATCACATGGCGATACATGATCAATCGATGCAAGTAGCTCAAGAAACACTACGGTGTGCATAAAAGATTGCACAACCGCATTTAGAAAACATGTGTTGCCTAAGTTACATAGGCCAACTCCCTAAAAACAGACAATAACATAAGCACCAGAAACAACAAGAGTTAATATATAGAATACACACAATAGAGATTTCTTCGTAATGTATGATATCTCAATATCTACCTAATATTGGTTAACCCCACACTTAAAAGTGGCTATTTTGTAAATTGAAAATTTTATTATAATAGTGACTAGCTAGTTCTCAATTGTCGAGCTGAAAAGTGGTTAGGCCCCACCCTATATATTTTACTAGATAGTTGATTGATTAAGCTACCATAAAAATAAGCTAAAATTGCATCATTTGAAATAACATAAAAGTGGCTAGCCCTGGCTAATTACTACAATAGATTATTGATTAAGATGTCATAAAAATAGGCTAAAATTGTATCATTTGAAAAAACTTAAAAGGGGCTAGACCCTGCTAATTTACTACAATAGTTGATTGATTAAGATGTAATAAAAATAGGCTAAAAGTATAAGTTGTATCACTTGAAAGAGTTAAAAAATGGTTAGCCCATGTTATTTCACAGTAAATTGTATCACTCAAAAAGATATGAAAAATGGTTAGCCTACACTATTTATATATATAGTTGATTGATAAAGATGTCATAAGAATAGGGCAAGTTGATTGATAAAGATACCATATGAATAGGCTAAAATTATAAATTGTATCACTTGAAAGAGATTAAAAGTGACTAACCCGCACCATTTCACTTAATAGTTGATTGAATAAGGATTAAAATGTCATAAAATAGGCTAAAATTGTAAATTGTATAACTTAAAAGAGGTTAAAACTTGGAATCATACCACCATTTTAGAAGGCTTATTCTCAATAGGCCTAGTTTCTTCAACCGTCTCTTTGAAATTTTCCGGGCTCAATTGAAGAAATAGGTACAATTGTTAAAGGAGACCATTCAGCCCAACCCGAATATGAAAGCTCATTACTAGCAGAAGAAACAATATAGCCCATTGAATTAGAATCAACACTAATGATCAATGAATTGGATTCAACCCGAACAGGTGACCATTCATTCAAACTTGAATCTTTTTCTTTTGATTCTTCTTCAACTTCAATTTTTACTAATGAAAAATCAACATTGTTTTTCCCAATCTCTTGGGATTTCAAAGCATCGTGATCAGGTGATGTTTGTCCATTTTCTGTATTTATTTTTTTCATTGAGAAGTAAGAAAACAACAAAAACTAGAGAGAAATCAAGAGTGGAGGTATGAGAACTCAAGGTTCATAAAGGGTTTCTGGTAGAATTTTTTTTTTTGAAAATTCAAATTAAAATGTAAAAGAATGATTTTTAGGAATTTCAAGAAAAGGGTATACTTTGAAATGATGAGAAAAACAATAGATACAAAAAAATGATTTTTTCTTTGAAAATGAAATCCAGAAGAAGAATCAAATTTTGTGTTTTTCTTTGTAAAGATTTGAACATTAAAAAGAATTTGGAGATTTTGAGAAAATAAGTTGAATGTTTTTTCTGCTTAGGAGTTCTGCAGATGCTTCTAACAGATAGAAGGATTTCGAAATGAGAGGGAAACATATAAAGGGTTGGAGGTGGGGTGGGGATTGGGGACTTGGAAAGTAAATTTGTCAACTAGGAAAGTGATTTAATATAATAGATTGTCCAAATTAATAGATAAATCTTAATATTATGATATAATGTAGGGGTATCAATAAGACGGTCGGTTATTTTAAAAAAATTATATCATCGGGTGGGAGACTTGGAAAGTAAATTTGTCAACTAAGAAAGTGATATAATATAATAGATTTTCTAAATTAATAGATAAATCTTAATATTGTGATATAGTGTAGGGGAGTCAATGGGACAATCAGTTATTTTAAAAAAAATATATATCATCTCAATTTTTTTTGGGTATTTTATATTATATAACAAAAATTAGATTTTCTAAAATCATCCTAGTCATATTGGACTATTAGTTTCTTTTCATTATTGGTACGATTCAGTTAATTTTAAAAAAAATTACTTTTAAAATATCATTTCAAAATGTACTATTATTAAAATATTTCTTTCGCAAGTATGTTTTTGAAGAAGTACTTCAATTCTTCATAAAGAAGTCAAGAATATAAAATCTTGTTGTCGTATTGTTTGATCCTAAACAATTAATGTGAATGCTTACATAGATTTCGTCGTATTGTTTGACAAAGTATCTATTAATTTTAAACCTAATTAATTAAAGGCTAATTAAAGAGCAAAGACCCAAAGTGATCCAATCACCAAAAACCCAGGACCTAGGTTATATTTATAATTGAAAAATGGTATGAAATATATTTAAGGTATTAAATGAACTTTGCAATATTTTGTTTACTTTCGTATTGCATGTTTTAACCTTGCGTGGTAAAAGTTTTTCTATCTAGGTGTTAGAGTAGGTTTCCGCACGACGCGGTGGGTTGGATCGTGACACCGTAATAAGTTTTCTTTCTATGTTATTCGAAATTAACGTTATCATGATCTTATTGACATAATTAGTTTCTCAAGGTTTATTAATCTTTTTTATGTATTAGAGCATTGTTGTTTTTTATTTTTGAGTTGATAAAAATTATGGAACCTCAACTATTTAATATTAATCTCTCTCTCTCACACACACACACCATACTATACATATTAAATTTGATTATAAATATATATATAATTAATAAATTTATTTGTGTTTTGCGTGGTCAAAATAATTTTCATTGAATTTACGATATGGATTTTTTTTAAAAATATCTAATCATTACATATTAATAAAAAAGACTAAATTTTGTAAATGAAATAAATATTAGTAATCTAAAAATAAGTTTATTAAAATGATTAGAACATCTCCTAAAATAAAGTATATAAAAAATTGCATGGTGACATATCTCAAGGACAAGGAAAACAAAAAAGTAGTAATATTTGATAATTTTTCTCCATATGTTCTCCAAGATAACATTATCATTTTTTTTATTGATATAATTATCATTGATTGCTCGAGAAAATGGTCTAAAACCCTCCCAATCTATATTCGAAATCCTAACTACACACTTATTCATTACGAGAGTCCTATTACCCCTGAACATTTTAAAAATATAATATATACCTCCTTAAAAACACACAACCAGATTTATATAAAATTGTGAATTGCACGCGCCTGCCACGTAATATTACCTTTTTTTAAAAAAAAATTATTCTGCAATTATTTTTCATCTATATTTCCATCTTTCTCTTTTACCTTCCTTTTTCCATTCCTCTTTTTCTTTGATTTACTTTCCTTTTCCATTCCTCTTTTTCTTTGATCTTGACAATTGATTTTCTAGATTTGGGGATACATTCTATGACTACCACCATCTTCTTCGAGTTTCACCGAAGTTATGAACACTAGCAAAATTTTGATGCTCTCTATTGAAGCTAGAATTTAACAATGTTGAGCAACCCATTTCGATTATTGGGTCTTTTCCATTAATGGGTTTGTTACCTAATGATTTCATTGATGAATTCTTCTCCATTGATGGAACTGTTACTTAATGAATTTTTCTCCATTAATGACTCTAAAGTTCGATCCTCTTGACTTTCGATTTCGATTTTGAGTTCTTGTCAATTTTTCACATCGATGAGAAGTGAATTTACTGTGAAAAATTTGTGATTTGAGAATGAAAGTGAACTTAATAAGTAGAGCTCGGTGAGGGCAGCGACCTGGTGGTGGAGCAGAGTCGCCGCCGATGACTTTCGATTTTGATTTTGAGTTATTGTCAATTTGTCACATTGATGAGAAGTGAATTTACTGTGAGAAATTTGTGATTTGAGAATGAAAGTTAACTTATTGATGAAAGGTTGGTGAGGGCGGCGATCAGGTGGTGGAGCAGAGCCGCAGGCCGACGTAGCTTTGGTGAAGAGAAGAAGAAAGACGATAAAAGGATATTTTTTAAAAGAAACGTAAAGATTTTTGAAAGGATCAAAAAATAATAATATACAATTTATGAAATACTTTTAAAATTAAATTTNAAAATAGAGTATAGAAAAAATTGCATGGTGACATATCTCAAGGACAAGGAAAACAACAAAGTAGTAATATTTGATAATTTTTCTCCATATGTTCTCCAAGATAACATTATCAATTTTTTATTGATATAATTATCATTGATTGCTCGAGAAAATGGCCTAAAACCCTTCCAATCTATACCCAAAATCCCAACTACACACTTATTCATTACGGGAGTCCTATTACCCCCTGAACATTTTAAAAGTATAATATATACCTCCTTATAAGCACACAACCAGATTTATATAAAATTGTGAATTGCACGTGCCTGCCATGTAATATTACCTTTTTTAAAAAAAAAATTATTCTGCAATTATTTTTCATCAATATTTCCATCTTTCTCTTTTACCTTCCTTTTTCCATTCCTCTTTTTCTTTGATTTACTTTCCTTTTCCATTCCTCTTTTTCTTTGATCTTGACAATTGATTTTCTAGATTTGGGGATACATTCTATGACTGCCACCATCTTCTTCGAGTTTCACTGAAGTTATGAACACTAGCAAAATTTTGATGCTCTCTATTGAAGCTAGAATTTAACAATATTGAGCAACCCATTTCGATTATTGGGTCTTTTCCATTAATGGGTTTGTTACCTAATGATTTCATTGATGAATTCTTCTCCATTGTTGGATCTGTTACTTAATGAATTTTTCTCCATTAATGACTCTAAAGTTAGATCCTCTTGACTTTCGATTTCGATTTTGAGTTCTTGTCAATTTTTCACACTGATGAGAAGTGAATTTACTGTGAAAAATTTGTGATTTGAGAATGAAAGTGA
Organism: Solanum stenotomum; assembly: GCF_019186545.1. NCBI lineage: Eukaryota > Viridiplantae > Streptophyta > Magnoliopsida > Solanales > Solanaceae > Solanum > Solanum stenotomum. The sequence goes on along the minus strand of NC_064291.1, from coordinate 754,230 downwards.
ACTTAATGATTAGAGCTCAGTGAGGGCGGTGACCTGGTAGTGGAGCAGAGCCGCCGCCGATGACTTTCGATTTTGATTTTGAGTTATTGTCAATTTGTCACATTGATGAGAAGTGAATTTACTGTGAGAAATTTGTGATTTGAGAATGAAAGTTAACTTATTGATGAAAGGTTGGTGAGGGTGGCGATCAGGTGGTGGAGCAGAGCCGCAATCGACGTAGCTTTGGTGAAGAGAAGAAGAAAGACGATAAAAAGATATTTTTTAAAAGAAACATAAAGATTTTTGAAAGAATCAAAATATAATAATATAAAATTTATGAAATACTTTTAAATTAAAGTTTTAATTATTATTTTTTACCTCTCACTCTCTCAAAGAGAGTGAATTACACTTTCTTTTCCACCTCATCATTCAGTGAGCAAATAATTCTACTTTAAAATAGTGTAAGGGGGTAATAGGACTTTCGTAATGAATAAATGTATAGTTGGAATTTCGGATATAGATTGGTGGGGGNATTTTCTCTTGATTGTTCTTTATAAAATATTTGAGCCTTATGAATTGATAAAGTTCAGAACTCTCCTATTTAATACTCATCACACACACACACTATACCATTTATATCAATTAAAATTCAATTAGCTAAATTCTCTACCACACACATCATATCTATAGAACTAGTAAACTTGCCCCGTGCAATATAAACAATATAACTTTTCTAAATATCTAATTATGTAAAGATAAAAAAAATAAAAGAGTAGATTTTAAAAAAAAATGAATATTGATCATTCAAACATTAAAGGGAAAAGGGTCAAAAATACCCCTCAACTTTATTTTATTGATTGACTATACCCTTACCGTTAAAACGAAGTTATTTTTACCCTCGCTGTTACTAATCTCATCATTTATGCCCCTCAATTGGATGGAAAGCCCCAAATTGACTTAAATTACCCAAACTATTTTAAATGACCCATTTCCATTTTAAACCCATACCCGACCCCTCTAATCTCCTGACCCAAAAAACTTCCTACTTAAACGAACTTGATTTCAGTTGATCCCACACTCTTTCCCGATCAGAACTAGCTTACCTTATCCCAATGCAAAGTCTTCAACTTTGGTTTTGGAGTTTCCTCGTTGTTTTCATAAGTATCACTTGATAAGCCTACTTTACTCTGCTCATTCTTCTCAATGGGCTGCTTATTACAAGACAACTCAAATCAGCATTGGACTCTCAAGTTCTATGGGTCTTAACGGAGTTACAAGAACTGGAGGCTTTGAAATTGGTGGTGTTGGAGTTTTTGGACTCACCCAATTTTTAAATGGTGGTGGTGGAGACTGTACACAAGCCGAAATACTAATCAAAAGAGGCGGTAGTGGTGGTGGAACTGAAACTGATGAATTCTGTTGTATGTAATTGTTGATTCTCATCGGAGAATCAACATTCTAATCCCAAACATCGGAAATTCTGGGTGATGAGTCAATACTTCTGCTTGAATATCTCTCCGGGGATGATGCACTAGGCGGAGATGGTGAATAAGATTTCCGTTAATGACCATTATCGGTACAAAATTTTCTAGCAGTGAAGACGAAATAGAGGGATATTGAGGTAGAGGAGCAGTACGAACAGCAAGTAGTTCTGGTGACTTGGGTTGTGAATTTTTTGGACTCAAATTAACCAGTGGAGAAATGCTTAGCGATACTGGCGAATCCAAATCGAAACTGGAAGATGAGCTCGATCTACCAAAATTCTTCACCTTAACGACGGCCATCTATAACTAGATTATCTACAGAATTAAGATTTAGAAATTCTTTAGCCCTAAAGAATGTTCTTCTGAGAATGGGTTTAAAAAATTTGGTCATGAAATTAGATGGGTTGGCCATGGGTTTAGGGGTTTTAATTTGTTATGAATTCATTTAGTTTAGTGGGTCGGGCTATGATTAGAAGAGAAAATTTGGTTATTTTAATCAAATTGGGTAATTTAAGTCAATTTGAGGCTTTCCATCTAATTGAGAGGCATAAATGATGAGATTAGTAACGGCGAGGGTAAAAATAATTTCGTTTTAACGGCAAGGGTATAGTCAACTAATAAAATAAAGTTGAGGGGTATTATTGACCCTTTTCCCAAAATTAAATGAGTCAGTCTTTACTGTTTGATTCAATTGATTGAGGACGTGATTCTATAGACAGAAAGATTTGAAGGTTCGAAATTAGGGTAGAAGTTTTGTACGTAGTCAAGTATTATAACAATTTTAAAAGGAAGAGTAGGGGTGGGGGTAGGGGTTATATTAGTCTATTCTGCTACATCTTTATTTATTAGTATTAATATTATTTATTATGTATGTAATGTTTTTTACTTGTTCGTTTTATTAATTGTTACTTGTTCCTTCATTAGTCGTGTCTATCTTCCCTCTTTACTATCGTAATTTTTTTTATTTCTTTTTTGTTATTGTTATTTTGTTGTCATATTATTCTTGTAATTATGTTTCAATAATTGTTCTTATGAGTTGAAGTTATATTAAAAACAACCTCTCTACCTTATAAAGATAGAGATATTAGTTTTCGTACATCATGTCATTCTCATACAACACTTATGAAATTACACTGAAAATATTATTACTAATATTATTATTGATATTATTTTCAAAATCTCTATGTATTATTCTTGTACCATTAAATAAGTCATTTAATATATAGGTTTATATTTCTTTCTTTTTTTTAATTAAATTGGACCGATTTTATTAAACTCTTTGGCTACAACCCAATTCAAATAAAGGTCCAGCCAGTGGCCCAAAAAATGAAAATTAAAATTAGAAATGAACTCCTAAAATCTATTTGTATCTTCTCACCATTCATCTTCCGTCAACTCTGTCGGAAAGTGTTGCAACTATGTTGGAGGTAAGTTTCTTCTGTCCCACCATTCTTCTTCATCATCTTTGAACTGATGTTATTTCCATTGAAGGATGTCGAAAACTCCAGATCCAGCGTCTGTTGTCGAGTTCCAGCTTAGATTAGCTCGATGTTCCAGATTCAAGGTCTCTTATAGCTTCTTGTTTCCTTTGCAACTGTTGCTTTCCTTCTTCAACAATAATTGTTTGCTTGATGTCATGAATGTTGATGTTGCCTCTTTATTGCTCTATTCCTTCTCCTCAGATTTGGGATTGATTTGTTTATGTGCTTTCTGATTTTGCTTGGTAACTCTTGAAAACTATGATATTCCAATGTTGTTTGTGTCTCCATGACTTTATTAGCTAGTGCATCCGCAACCATGTTTCCTTCCCTGTAAATGTGAGTGATTTGAGAACTTAGTTGTTGTAGTTTATGCCTTATTTCTTCAATCATTTCCATCATCTCCCATGGAACTCTCCATTGTTGTACTTTTTTACAGCCAGTGAATCAATCTCTATAATGACTGGTCGACAACCATTTTTATAGCAGTGGTTCAATGACTCATAAATAGCTAGTGCTTCTGCTTCTGTGTTGTTGGTCATCCATATGCCCCTAACCTTAGCAAACACTAGATCTCCTGTGTGGTTTCTTAGTCAAAAAACTATATGATCCCATTCTTGGGTTTCCTCTACAGGCTCCGTCGATATTACATTTCAGATTTCCTTCTTCAGGTGGACTCCATATTACACTGTGATAATGCACCTGAGGTCTGTAATCTTTCAGTTTTCTTATAATGGCAATCCACTCTCTTCTTTCCGATTTTTGATCCATGGGTATTTAATCTTCACAAACTTTCTCACCAAGTCCTGAACTTGCTCCACCATTGTGTTGTATGTAGTATTTCCTCCATACTTTTTGTTGTTCATTCTCTTCCAAAGTGTCCACATTATGATTGTTGGCATAACTTGATATATCAATTTTAGCTTTGGTGAATTATCTTGTTTTCACCAAGTGATAATAAGTTGTTGAAGGTGCATTCCAATAATGTTTATACCTCCAAAACTAGCAAACTGCCTCGATAGCCTAGTGGCTATAGGGGTTGTTTAAAAAAGATGTGACATAGTTTCCTCCTTCTTTGTTTTACAACACCAACATCCCGAAACAATTGGAATGTGCATTCTTTTGAGGTTGTCATCTGAAGCTATTTTCCTATTCCATACCCTCCATAAGAAGAAATTCACCTTAAAAGAAAGTCTTTTACACCATATAAACTCATAGTCTCTTCTGCATTCCCTTTTCTGTCTCAATAAATGCCATGCAGATTTAATTGTGAAACTACCTTGAGTATTTCCCATCCACCAAGGTCTATCACATCTATTTTCAATTATGGGTGGTTTTATTCTTTCCATTATGTAACCAGTCATCTCCTAGGACAATTTTGCAGCAACTTTGTTTCATTCCAACTTCCATTTAGTATAAATTCCTTGATCTCTATTTCTTCTTCAATAGCATTTTCTCCCTCTATAAAGTATAAATCTTCCTGTTTTGTCCAGTTGTCAAATCAAAAGCTTGAATTTCCTTCCTTCACCTGCCACCATATATTATGTTCAATCTCTTCCCTTATTGAATTCATTTTTCTCCACGCATACGAGTGTCCTTGCCCTTTTTCCACTTTTGGGTGAACCTTTTTACAATACTTATTCCTCATGTATGTAATCCACAAGGAGGATGTTGAGGTTCTGAGGTTTCACCATAATTTTACAAACAAAACTCCTGACATATCTTGTAATGATTTGAATCTCAGGCCTCCTTCTGATTTAGGGTAGCACATGTTCTCCCAAGATACTCAATGTTTGTTCGTTGACCCAGTAGAATTTTCCCAAAAGAATTTGGTAAACAACTTATGTAAATGGTTAATGACCCCATTTGGAGGATTCATAGCTGAGAGCACATAGATAGGTATTGACTATAATACATGTGAAATTAGGACTTGTCTCCCCCCAAAAGATAAAAGTCTATTCTTCCATGGATTCATTTTGCCACCTTTTGTACTAACCCCGTAAAATGTGACTTGTTCTTTCTTCCATAGAACATGGGGCAACCCAAATAAGTAAAAGGGAAGAAACTCATTTTTATTCTTGTTATCTTCTTAATTTGATAGCTTACTCCTATAGGGACCTTCTCATGTAGATACACCAAGTTCTTGTCTAACATTATCAATTGCCCAAACACTAATTCATCTCCTTAGAATCTTCATCATGTTCCTCATAGAAGTTGGTTGTCTAGAACAAAAAAGAATAGTGTCATCTGCATATGACAAGTGATTTATTTTTTGACTCCATTTAGGCATTTCATATTGTTGGGTTATGAAGGGTGATTAGGGCGTCATGCGAAAGTTTACAATTTGCAAATCATATAGTTGATAAATTAGATAACAAAAAACATATACTAAAACATCAAAATATTATTATATCAAAACTAATATAAACAAAAACATTGAAATTTTAGAGAGAGTAAATCTCCTATAAACAAGATTCTTAAACGACTACATTGTGGATGTTATTGTTATTGTGTTAGAAGAAATAAACATATATTTATAGATTCCTAAACCTTTTCTTACTAGAGAAGGACTAGCTACTCCAAAACATTTTCCTAAAAGAAAAGAATAAATCAAATATGAAAGAATATTATATTTTCCTTTTAGGAAAAGTAAAAACATTTATGGTAATATTTTGTCTTTTCTTTAAGAAAAAATAAATTTTAAATTATGGTAAGAAAATTATTGCAAAACCCTAAAAAATCTCCCATTTTGGCTGGATTTTCTTAACAAAGTTTGATCTATCTTCTTCATATGCATGATATCTTCGTTTTTCACAAAATCTTCATGTATCACTGCTGCTTACCATGATTTAAAAAAAGCCTTGTGTTAAAAATTATGAACAGGGTTGAAATGGAGCTTACGCGTTAAAAGTAATATGCATGAGTTAAAAGTGAAGTTCATGTGTTAAAAGTAAGATGCATGAGTTAAAAGTGGAGCCCTAACATTAAAAGTTTGCAGGGGTTGAAAGTTGGAGCCCATGAGTTAAAGTAATCATGGGTTGAAAATTAATTTTGTTTTAAAGGATGGAGCAGCAGGATATTGTTGAAAATATATTTGAAAATTTTCTCCACATGTAGTAGCACAAAAATCTTAATTATCATCATGTTGATTACAAATTGATTTGAAACCATCTTGAGCCTATCTTCAACCCCATTGAACCATAGGACCGTCGGACGATGGGATCGTTAGACCATCTGCTCTGATACCACTTATTGGGTTATGAAGGGTGATTAGGGCGTCATGCGAAATCTTACAATTTGCAAATCATATAGTTGATAAATCAGATAACAAAAAATTTATACTAAAACATCAAAATATTATTATATCAAAACTAATATAAAGAAAAACATTGAAACTTTAGAGAGAATAAATCTCCCCATAAACAAGACTCTTAAACGATTACATTGTGGATGGTATTGTTATGGTGTTAGAAGAAACAAATATATACTTATAGAGTCCTAAAACTTTTTCTTACTAGAAAAAGACTAGCTACTCCAAAACCTTTTCCTAAAAGGAAAGAATAAACCAAATATGAAAGAATATTATATTTTCCTTTCAGGAAAAGTAAAAATATTTATGGTAATGTTTTGTCTTTTCTTTAAGGAAAAATAAATCTTAAATTATGGTAAGAAAATCAGGGCAAAACCCTAACACATATCCCCTGAACTCCTGATCTTCAAATAATTTATTCAGGCTCATTGATAAGACTTCTGCTGCAATTATAAACAATGTAAGTGANNCATCACCTGACTAAGAATAAAATTTTAAGGGTGCATACATGGATGTACTAAGAGCAGATGGTATTACAATGAATAAGTAACAACAACTAGCCTGCAACTTGAAGTGTATATAGAGAGTATTCTAGGCAGCAAGACAATCAATGACAAAGGCTACATGCTACAACCCTGAATATTCAATGAAATTCACACCAATCTCTTTCATAGTTTCTTACTATCGTAAAGAAAGATCAGTTCATTCTAACAGAAGCAACACATAATAAACATTTGTTGTTCATATAGATTGAGTTCATAAACATTCCAACAAAAGCAACACAAAATAATTCTCAGCTAGTCACTACGATTCTTGACAAAAATCCTAAATGTACACCTATAGATTGAGTTTAAAATTTTCATTTACAGTAGGTAAACTGAAGCTGCTGCAAATGTCATTTGTAGTGTGCATTTTGAGCTTCCAGCTTGAAAGCTTAACCAATTCCTTGAAAAGCAGTATGCTCCAAGCATGTAAAGCCAAATAGAATACAAATACACTTTAAAAATAGGTACAAATACACTTTAAAAATAGGCAGCCGCAACTTAAGGGTGGAGAAATGACATGATATTAGAAACAATATTTCTTTGTTAGAAAATTAGGGAAGAAGCCTAAGTAGAAAGACAAGGATAAGTAGAAACAAGTTACAAGAATAAAAGCAAAAGAATGGACTAACCCTGCATGAGTTATAAAGACAAGGGTCCGTGCATGGCTATTACCTGTTGGGCTACCCTGAGGAGACAGACCCTGACCTATTACATTACTCTGATTTGGTGTAGCAGCAACTGTGTTGGTATGATCTATTGGGTTATTGTGAGAAGACATACTCTGACCTATTACGTTACTCTGATTTGGTGTAGCAGCAACTGTGTTGGTATGATCTGATGGGTTGTTCTGAGTAGACAGACCCTGACCTATTAGGTTATTCTGATTTTGTGTAGCTGGAGGTGCCTCAGAGATGGTTGGACTGATACTTTGAGTTGACGTTACAATGGTTGGGGTACCACCTTGTTGAGGAGAAACTATAGTGGGCATGGGAATAATTGGCATGCTTACACGAATAGAAAGATTACTCCTACCTGAGGATTTGCCACGACCTCTGCTTCGAGCCATATCTGTAAACAAATATAAAATATATATTGTTGTTAGATCATGACTGTTACAAAATAGAATAAAACATTATCCATAATAATGAGAACTATTACAGTAACAGAAAGTAGAGTGAAGCACTCATCACAATCAGTAAATAACTGTAAGTAATTCTAATAAGGAATCCTCTATATTAACTGTAAGTAATTCTAATAAATGCATAGTTAACTAGTATGTATAACAATTATTAAAGCTGCAATTAGTAGATTTAATTAAGAGTTAGAATAAGAAATAGAATACACATAGTTAAAAGCAGAAACTAAAGAACATTATCCTAAATTAAACATCAGAAACAAAGAAAATACATTGAAGATACAATAGTATATTATCAAGCACTAGTCACTATTTATGTCTTCTTCAAACTCTTCCTCTTCCTCATTTTCAGGACATTCAATCTTACTTCAAGCTAAACGAAATGGAAAGAGTTCATAGTTAAAATATCATATTTTCATAACACCCAAACGACTAAAATCTCTATTTTTAGTGGTCGACTGAAATGATTCCTAGTTAGGGTTCATATTTTGCAACTGGAAAACAATGGTATGTCGAGTTGAAATTGATATCCTAATGCAGAAATCTGACCGAAATTCCTAGTGGGGGTTCCTATTTTTCAGAGAGAAAGAGTTGAAAGTCATCAAAATCGAAGCTGGCCTAGATGTGGAAATATTGCAAATTGGAGCTAGGGTTTTGATTTTATAATTGGTTCTTGATAAACCTAGCTTGGGAAATTGATTCCCCTTAATATCTGAACCAACAAATCCATTTGGGAAACTGAAGCTTTGAAATCGAAAATGGAGTTTGAGCGCTTACCTTTCTAGATGGAGACTTGCTTCAGAGCTTCGAGATGGAGACTTGCTTCAGAGCTTCGAGTGTTACCAGCTTCGAGATGGAGTTTGAAATCGAAATGGAGTTTCAGAGATAGAGGGCTTGGAGTTTCAGAGCTTCATCTCTGAAAAGTGTAAGTGTGAGTGTGAATGTTTTGTGCCCTTAGAATATATCACTTTAAAAAATATTCTAACGGAATTAGTGACGGATTATGACATTCGTCACTTTCAAATAAATATATATATTTAGAAAATATTATATTGACGGATATTTTTGTCACTATATAATAAAAATTTTATAAAAATATATATAAAAGTTTAGCGACCTTTTTTTCGTCACTAATTCCGTCGCAAAATATTAATTTAATTTGTCACCCTTATTTTTTTACTAAATCCGTAGGGAAAATTAGGCGCCAAAATTTCGCGCTAATATTTAGTGACGAATTAAATATTTCATTGCAAATCCGTCGCTATATTATAAATAAAAAAAAATCAATTGTTAATCTTGCAACAAAATGATAATTTCGTCGCAAATTCGTCGTTATATAGTGACGGAATATAGTTCGTTGTAAATATCCGTCGCTAAACGCTGTTTTTTTAGTAGTGTTTCTCCACATGTAGTAGCACAAAAATCTTAATTATCATCAGGTTGATTACAAATTGATTTGAAACCATCTTGAGTCTATCTTCAACCTCATTGAACCATAGGACCGTCGGACGATGGGATCGTTGGACCATGTGCTCTCATACCACTTGTTGGGTTATGATGGGTGATTAGGGCGTCATGCGAAAGCTTACAATTTGCAAATCATATAGTTGATAAATCAGATAACAAAAAACTTATACTAAAACATCAAAATATTATTATATCAAAACTAATATAAAGAAAAACATTGAAACTTTAGAGAGAATAAATCCCCCCATAAACAAGACTCTTAAACGACTACGTTGTGGATGGTATTGTTATTGTGTTAGAAGAAACAAACATATATTTATAGAGTCCTAAAACCTTTTCTTACTAGAAAAGGACTAGCTACTCCAAAACCTTTTCCTAAAAGGAAAGAATAAACCAAATATGAAAGAATATTATATTTTCCTTTCAGGAAAAGTAAAAACATTTTTGGTAATGTTTTGTCTTTTCTTTAAGGAAAAATAAATCTTAAATTATGGTAAAAAAAATTAGGGCAAAACCCTAACACATATCCCCTGAACTCCTGATCTTCAAATAATTTATTTAGGCTCATTGATAAGACTTCTGCTGCAATTATAAACAATGTAAGTGATAGAGGGTCACTTTGTTTAAGACCTCTAGAAGACTGGAAAAAAATAAAAGACTGTCCATTCACAAGCATTGAATACCAATTATTGCTGATTAACCTTAGCACCATATCTATGATTCTTTCAGAAAGTCCAAAACACCTTAATACTTTGAGAAGATACTTCCAAGAGACTTTATCATATGCTTTTATCATGCCTAGTTTTACCACAACATTGTGTAAATTGTCCCTTCTGTGAATATCCATGATAGCTAATAGAACATTCTCAGTGATGCTCCTCCCCTTTACAAAACTTGTTTGGTTTGTTGAAATGATCTCTGGTAGAACAATTACCATTTTCTCCTGTACTACCTTTGAGATAATTTTATTGGCAAAAGTACTTAAATTTATTGGTCTCAAATCACCAAAAGTTCCTATACTTTCCTTTTTAAGAATTAGTACAAGATTGGTATGTGTGATGTACCTTGGTAGTTCTTAACCACAGAAAAAAGCTCTGACCATGTTGGTGATGTCTTCCCCAATTATGTTCCAGCAGCTTTGGAAGAATTGTCCTGAAAATCCATCTAGTCCACTCGAACTATCTCCATTAAGAGAGAAAATCACTCTTTTAACTTCATCTTCTGTTAGTAGCCTCACCATTTCCTCATTCTGCTCTACTTTGATCAAAGTAGGAATATTTGCAGCAAGGAATAATCTTTTATCTCCTGATCTTCTTTGAACTGATCATGAAATACCCCCACAACTTCCTTTTCAATATTCTGAGTGGATGTAATCTTGTTACCTTGCTAGGTTGTTATCTCTGAGATAATTAGCTTTTTCCTTCTCCCTTTGACATATGAGTGGAAGAATTTGGTGTTCCTTTCTCCATCTTTAAACCATTTTATCCCCGTCTTTTGTTTCCAGTATTCTTTCTCAATCTTCAAATATCTTTTCAACTCTGCATTGGCTTTATTCAAATCTGCCCTATTTTCCTCTGTTGAAGAAACTTCCAGTTGGATTTCCTTCATTTTGATCACATCTTCTAGTGTGGCAATCTTTTAAAAGAAAAATCCAAATGTTTCCTTACTCCATTTTGCTAACACTGACTTCAGTCTTTTCAGCTTAGTTTGCACTATATCAAAAGGCGAACCTCTAATTTCTTCACCCCAACTCTGATCCACCTGGTTCATAAACCTTTGATGTTTAGTCCAGAAATTTAAGAATATGAAAGGTTTGATTCTTATTTCCTGACAAATGTTGCAAATCAGATGTAAAGGTGCATGATCTGATCCTTGTCTAATTAGGTGTTGCACTTCACTTTCTGGTAATAGCTTCATGAATTTAGTGCTACCAAAGACTCTATCTAACCTTTTGAAAATACTATCCTTTTGTATCCTACCATTCCACCAGGTATAGATGCTACCTAACTTCTCTCTGATTCATCCAGGATGGAATTGAAATCTCCTCCAACAATCCAAGGACTGTTATTATTGCATGCTATATCTTCCAGGTCATCCTATAATTCTAGTCTCTCTGAGGCACTGCATCTTGCATATATAGCTGTCACCTTGAATCTATCACTTGTGTCCCTCAGTTTATAACTAATTGTAAGCTGTTTTAGAGTATCTTTATAATCTTCTTCTTCCCAATTTTCATTCCAAAAGCTCCATATTTTTGTTGATAGGTATACCTTAGCATTAGGCATGACCAATCTACTCTTGTACTTTTCTAGTTCATTGGGGCTTTGAAAAGGATCCAATATTGCTATGTAAGAGAAATAATGTCTCCTGTTCAAGTCTATTAATCTCTCAAAAGAATTTTGAGTCTTAACAGATCTGATGTTCCAGAATAGTACTTTGTAAATCATTGAGATATTGAGGTGGTACCCTTCCTACTATTTGTGTTTACATATGAAAGCATTTTTTACTGCTTTACTCCCTTTTTGTTTTTGCCTTGAAGTTGTCCAGTCTGCTCAATGGATAGATCTCTTTTTCTACTTATGTATTCTATAATTTCTTCCATAGTATCATTTTCCTCTTCTTGCAACTTTTTGTCTATCTCTAGTTGAGATAATTAATGAATCTTTGGTACCTTCTGTGAGGTAGGTACCCATTTGTTTTCTTGTTCCATTCTTCCATCCATTGTGTCCCCAAATGATTCTTCCTTTCCCCTTTTGCAATAGTATGCACTACCTGATGACTCTTGTTCATTTTCTGCTCTACTTGTTGCCTGACTGTGGCTGGTATATGCCTTCTGTGTTGTTCCTTCTTTTGTATGTGGGTTGCTGCTGCCAGGAGATTTTACCTTATGCTTTTGATTATCTGTTAAAATGTTCTCATCTTGCCTATATTGTTGTTTGTTTGTTCTTACCTCTATCTTTTGTTATTTAACTATGTTCCCTAGTAGTTTCATCTTCTTTCTGCCTGATGTTAGAAGGTTGTTCTTCATACGGTTCCTTATCTCCAATAGTATTTTCCCCTAGCTTCATATCATTACCCCCTGTGTTTCCTTCTCCTACTCCAGTGTCATTGTTGTCATCTAGTGTTCCGAATTTGTTAGCTACTGTTACCATTCTATCTTTTTGTTGCTCTTGTCTCGGGTTCCAGACCTGCTCTATTTGTCCCTTAAAGTGTAATCTACCTCTTTTCGAATAGATTTTCTTCTTTTGTTCCCAGAACTCACCATATTCCTTTCTCCCATTATCTATGTTGTCACTGTGACCCAATCACCTTGCTTGTTCACAACCCTTCCTGCATTGGTATCCTCATTTGTATTGTCCATATCCTCCTCTTCCTCTTCTTTGGGGTATAATTCTGGATGAAGGACAAAACATTCCACTTAATTGTGTCCCTGTAATTTACAATTTTTGTAGTATTTTCGCATGTGGTCATATTTGATAGTAATCCACTTCTTCTTGATTTCTCATGTCTTCTTTCTCATACCAATATTAATTCTCCTTGGGAATTCTCCCAGTAAATCAACCTCCACTTTGACCCTAGCACAAATTGGTCGAGTCTTATTCTTTGTGGCCAAATCCACTTGTAGAGGTTTCCCTACTGCAGCTGCCATTGAAAAAATTNTTCACAACCCTTCCTGCATTGGTATCTTCATTTGTATTTTTTTTGTCCCTATCCTCCTCTTCCTCTTCTTTGGGGTATAATTCTGGATGAAGGACAAAACATTCCACTTCATTGTATCCCTGTAATTCACAACCCTTCCTGCATTGATATCCTCATTTGTATTTTTTTGTCCCTATCCTTCTCTTCCTCTTCTTTGGGGTATAATTCTGGATGAAGGACAAAACATTCCACTTCATTGTATCCCTGTAATTTACAGTTTTTGTAGTATTTTCGCACGTGATCATATTTGATAGTAATCCACTTCTCCTTGATTTCTCGTGTCTTCTTTCTTATACCAATATTAATTCTCCTTGGGAATTCTCCCAGTAAATCAACCGCCACTTTGACCCTAGCACAAATTGGTCGAGTCTTATTCTTTGTGGCCAAATCCACTTGTAGAGGTTTCCCTACTGCAGCTGCCATTGAAAAAATTGCTTCCTTACCAAAAAAGTTTGGTGGTAGCGATGGGAATGAGATCCATGCGATGGCTATTAAAGTTTCTTCCTCCGGATCAAATAAAGGGTCCCATTTAAGAGTTCGCATGGGGTAGGTCTAGTGGTGGTGCGTTATGTAAAACTGTGGTTTTGATAGTAAGATGACATAATCCTCCATCTCTGTAGCTCGTATGAGAACATATGTGTTAGTCAACAATCCAATATTTACTTCACCCTTTAGTTCACATTGCTTTGGTATTAATCTCCTTAGGTCTTGTACCTCAGGCCATCAGTAGGAAATTTTTCCTATTACTGCATATTGTAATTCTTCATTTAAAATCATCTGATGGACTTCCTCCTTCTCCCAAATTATTCTTGGTTCTCCATGTAGGTATGCAACTTGCTTCATCGAAATTGGTTTGTGGGGTGATTTGATTTGTTTGACTGTATTGGCAAAGGTTGTTGATGAGGGTTGTCCAGTATTGGATAGAATATGCAAAGTTGGCCTGGCTTCCGATGGTGGTGGCTGGCCTATGTCCATCATGGCCATGATGACCGGCGGCAGAGATTAGGTTTAGCTAAAATTTTGAAAGATTTCGTAATCTTTCTATAGCTGAATGATTATATACTTATTTATTGGGGGGAAAATACTATCTACTAGGTTTATATTTCTCAATAGCTTGATAATGCATTTTTGTTCTAATCAACCTATATGTAATATTGTAATTAAAGGAAAAACATTGACTTTTATTTTATACATGCATAATTTATTTAAGGTATGATAAAGAGTACTGATCACAAATTAAATAAATGGTCAAACTCTTAATAGAAATTTTGATTTATTTTGATAAATTTTTCTCCTTTTATGATGTTGAGACGTTATTGCTACTTTATGGTTCTTGAGAACTTAATGGGCACTTCCCCTTCAAATCAAATTAAAAATAAAATCTCGTTGAGTTCTTAGTTTTTACGCCTAAATATTGATAACTCAATTCATTTGATTACTATAAGGATGAACTCAATTCGAAATATGGTTATATGGATCATAAAAGTAAGTATCTATTAAATCCATTACAAAAGTATCAGTTACAATACCAATTATGCAAAAAGAAATCCCTCCAATAGTATCAGTTATTTATGTCACTTTCCGTCGATCTTCATCAAATGATCATATTAGACATTAATAATCATGGATAATTAAAATATGCAATCCTTTAGAATGAGCTAGAATTTTTCTTATTCTCTTGTTTTCTTAATTGAAGAAATAATTAAAAATAAAATAGTAAATTCAAAATGAATAATAACTTAATTTTGAGAAGGTATAGAGTGTTCTCAATTGACTCTCGACAAACGAACAACGAATGATTTCTGATTTTAACACAAACTAAAATTTATGACTATACTAATAGACCAAATTAAGTAAAAAAGCGAGCACTATTTCCTACTCAAAACATGTCAGTCTCCAATTTAAGACTGCGAACGGTGCTAAGGGGAGAATCCTAAAGCAAGCGTTAACAAAATTTTAAAGAAAATCGGGCATAGTTTTCCTTATTTTTGGGCCTATCTAAATTTTCTCTATTTCAGAAATCTGCAACACAACTAAGAACATCTCCAAATTAAGACGTAATATCCATTAACAATCTATTCGTCACACAATAATACTAATTCATCTCAAAATATGGAAAGAAGTTTAATACTAGTCACACGTCTATAAAAACAAAAGAATACTCATAACTTTAGTAAAAGAAGTGACTATGGAGCGAATCTAAGAGATATATCAAAGGAATGTCCATAACAAATAGATAAGCTTGTTGCCTGCGCGAACAAGTGCGAGGATCACCATGGAATGTCAACTTGCTAGCTCTAGTTAATGAAATCCTCGTCAATGTCACTTGTGTCTTTTGTAAAAAAAAAATCAGTGAGGAGTGAAAGTTAGCTCAGTGAGTAATAACACTTCACCACAACCTTTTTAATGAGAAAAAAAAAACATAAAACATACTAGTATGATAAGTAAAATCATAAAATAAATGTTCTTTTCGGGAAAATGATAACAATAATCAATCTTGTTGTAACATGTAAGCAAAATCAACTTAACCATTTAATAGTAAATTTCAGTAAAAGACTTTCATTTTAAATCTCATATATATTTGAGGGTTTTCAAGAATGAATCATGTAATAAGTGTCCTCTTCTACTTAAAAATATGATCAATAACAATGAATCCCTCATAAATGATTCAAATATTCATATCAATATGTCCCTGCTTTAGGAAAATCAATAACAATATGTCAGTTCTACCTTCCCACTAGCGAGGATTGTATTAGTAATCGATAAATACAAGATGCCAAGTGTAACGAATATGTTGTTAGCTACACGGAATCCATCAAGGTCTACTCTCATTTATAATTTTCTTCATAAATAGTAGAAGCATTTCCTAAATAGTCAAGACATTTAAGTTCTATCATATTATATAAAATTTTAACCAAAAACATATGTCGAGATACTTATAATTAACAAGTCTTTTCAATAATGATCATCATATCTCAATCAACAATAAACATGTCTTATAAAAGTGAGAACATCTCACATAACCGTTTCAATATCATACTAAGTAAAAAAACTTGTCCCACGGACCTATGAACAGAACAACACAACAAAATGATGAAATGAACGGAAGGCATCGGAGGAAGGACTGACAAACTTGTTACTTGTGTTTGGTTAACTACTTTACTGACTTGAAGTTCTTTCTCATAAGTGGCATACCTACACCCCGCACGCACGCACACTCACTCTATCTATTATACGTCAAACTTTCTAGCCCAAACATTTGATAATACATTCACTTTATGAACCATGTATAAATCATGAAAGTTATAATAGATTACTACTTATTGTACTTGTGTCGAGTCACTAGACTTGTCACCTCAAATAGTCTGCATGACTTCCTTCAATCAATTTATAATCACATCATATCGATTTCACATTAATTTTTGTATTCGACTAATCCATAACTAATATAGAACAACCAACCCGATATGAATTTAACACTCACTCCATTTCTCAAATGTGTTCTTAGTCTTCCTCTTTTTTCTTTTTTTTCTCATTTAAGCATTTGATTAAGCTTCTGTGAAAAACAAACAAACAAAATCTCTATTTGTTGAACTCATACAGTTCTCAAATTAAAAATAGCACTCATCGAAATACCATATATAAGCTACATGATAATAAGAATTATTCTCTAGAAATTCTACGCGTAGAAAATATATATAGTTTCAAGAATATAACTTCGAAAATACATAGAAGAGGAGCAATTATAGGACAAACAAATACTCACAAAAAACATATTAATTAGCAAAAAGAAGACAAAATTAATTGATTTATTGTGTGTAGATTAAGTTTTGTGTGTGACACATGAGAAACATGTATGATACATCAAAATAATATTATTTTTATGGAAAGAAAAATTCTTTATATAGCTATCTATAACTCAAAATGATCAACAATTAAAAAATAATATTATGAAATAATTAATTATTAAACAAAAAATGTAGTATGGCAAACATCTACTATGAATTATTAAATACATTTATAGTTTAATTTAATAACAATTCACACCTAATGTTTAATTAATATAGCTCATATTAATAGGGTCCCACACATATTTGTATAAGTAACAAACCAAAAACGTGAAACATACTGTTAATTTCGTAGCACATCAAGCTATCGTTACCGTTCGTAGTCAGAGAAACATTAGCTAAGAAACCTTATTATGTTTCTAGTCTTGACTGTTTTTTAAATTTAGTTTCTAGAACCTTTTACCTAACTGTAGAGGATGAATATTATTTTCAACAACAATAATAGTTAAATGTATATGTAATGTATCGATATTGTATAAATAGTATATAACCATGTACATGAGCTCAAATCTCCTCAAACAGTTCCAAATTTCAAATATGAGTTCTTTTCATTGTTTCGAGTGAACTAATAATTGAGTTATTATGAATTTAAAAAGATTGACCTAATGTTATCTTTCTAGTTATATATGGCAGGCTGATAAAGAGGATAAAATCTAAAGAGTTTTTCACTATAGTTTACAGTTGAATGATTTCACAACTCAGACGCGACCAGAAAACAGTAAATTGTTGAACAAAGCTCTACAAACCTCATCGAGAACCAAATGAAGATAACGAAAAACACGTAAAGAAATTTTTAACATGCAGGCAAGACCAGCTTCTTCAAAGCCTAAATATAGAGTTCCATTCCATTATTATTTTTCATACAAAATGTTTGCATCTGCCTGAAATATTCTGGTCCTGTAACCTCACAGGATTCGGTCTTGAAAATCGGACATTAAGGTTGACGCAAATGAGCCAAGTCTCTTTCCAGTTTCTCCAGCAATGTTTTTCAGAGAGGACATGTCCTGTTGTGCCTAAAAACATAGAGAGTGGTCCTTTCAATATCTTCGTGTCGGAACTAAAAAACATTTACATTTGTGTCATAATATACCTGGAACGAGATCCGGTTAATGAGATCACCAGCAGTGAGGTCCAGATCTGATCTATCATCGTCACCAAAAAGGTCTGCGCTTGATATGGCACTTGAACCCTGAGAATAGATGCAGTAGAAAACATTTTAAGGAGCATGAATCTGATTCATCCATTTTTAGGTGGAATTCTTCTGTCAACAATTTTTTCCTATTTTAGGACCCGAGAAATTTCCCAGAGCCATCCGGTGGACGATTCTAATGGATAATATCCCCCCGCCCCCTCCGCAAGGTTTCTGAACAGTCTTTTCGAAGCAAAATGATAGCATGGGAAGAAGTATAATGTATTATGATAAAAGGGAAAAGGACCAAGGAGAAACGCAAGGCATATTATTGTTGCGACGGCAGAGAGCTATTTCTAATTAATTTATTGGACAAGACCCTACTATGATAATGAATGTGGAATGGGAGATGGTCAAGTCAATGTGTCTGCATGCTGATTAAGAAAACAGCTACCCATAAATATATGAGAATGTTATCTACAACAAGCAGTCATACCGAGAACTTCTTAAGAGAAACTGAGGCTTCCATTTCAGCTTTGCTCTGATCACCAAAGAATTGGGCGGATGAAATCGCTTTTGCATTGGTAAACTTCTTCCTTGCTTCATCAGTTTCCTCGATCTGATTAAAATAGGATTAAGTTAATTAAATAAAACAAACACCATCTGTAGAATGTGAGAAAAATGTGGCATCAATGAAGTGGGGAAGAGCCATGAGTCTTAGGTTCAAACCCAAGCAGAAACAAAAAAACTCTAGGTGATTTTTTTCCTATCTACCCAAGCCCACTACTTGTGCTGATAAGAGAATAAGTACCTGGTGGAATTAGTTGAGATGCATAGAAAGCTGGCCCAGATCACCATTGACGAAAAAATAAATAAATTGAAGACTACAGAAACAACTTAGGCAAAGCAGTCTACTCATAAACAACGAACAAAAGAAGAACCGAGTGAGAACAATAAATCACAAACTGAAAGACAAATCCATCCAATGTGAAAAAAGAAAGAAAAAATTCAAAGGCAAACTATATTACAAAACATCCAAAAGTCGTTTTTATTTTTATTTTCATTAGTAACCAAACACTTGAAACTTGCATTGCAAATATTTAGAATGTAACATTTGAAGTTCCAAATGGCAACAACCTTTTCCTAAATCAATAACAATCCTTGTACTTATTGATAACACACAGGAAGCTGGAATAAGACCAAAAAGCAACAAATCTCTCACAAGTCGGTAGTCACCGCCGCCAACTTGGTATTGATCAAAATATAGTCCACCCACCCAACTGCTGCACCTATGTGTATAATATAGCAGTTAAACTAAGTGTGACACTACTTTCTTTATATCTCATAGATACTCATATCAATATTAAAATTTCACTGTAACAGCTCTATTAGAATCCTTGTATGGCAGTGAACATAAAAACTAGAATAAGAACTCACTTGAACTTTGGAAGAATTCGAGCTTTTCTTTTTGAAACCGCTTTCCATTCCATAGTCCGCAAAAAAGTTGGAGGACATTGGAGGGGATACATGGTTAAGAACACGTCCAGAACTCATCTCAGAGGGCTGGACATTGTCTGTGTACTCAAAGCGAGATGTGAATGATGAGCCACCAGTTGGTGCATTACTTGCAGGGTTGGAGGAAGAAACTTGAACAGGCAGTTCTTCAGGCTTCTGGTCGTACAAACTTTCACTTGTCTGTAAAGATGTTCAATCAATTAATTTAAGTTCCAAATTTGTTAAATACCTTACTATAAGCGCATGTATAAATCTTCATTTCAAAATATGCAATTTATACCCTGCACCCATTTCTCTAGCTTGGAAGTCTAAGATGTACCTTTTTAGTAAGTTTACGAGCTCCAAGTCCACCTGGCTTGCCAGATTTCTTTGCAACTATTGGTTTCTTAATTGAAGTAGTATACACTGATTGTGAAGCTTTGGGTGAAGCAGAAACCCCTGGTGTTTCATCCTTAAATGATGAGGTTTCTTTTGAAGCTTCACTAGTCTTAATATTAGAAAATCCATTTGTAGTCTGCACAGCCTGAGAGGCAACAGGTGATGCTGGCAAACCTGCATCCTGTGCTTTACTTTCCTCAGCTTTACTTTTAGCAACTTCTTTTGAGAGTAATTGTTTATACAATTCGGCAGCCCTGGAGGTATACTTGGCTTCAATCTTGCCTCCATCCGTCCATCCGTGCTGCTTGAAAAAAACTTGAGCACGGTTATTTCCACCAAAGTACATCATCTTCAACTGATCTGGAGACCATGAATCTAAATTTGTCGACCTGCAAGAATCAATTCATTAAAAAATGGACAGAGTTATAAATGCCAAAATAACAGAGAGAAGGCAGAATATATTTGTTTGCAGCTGGCCATACCCACTCCCACCTCAAAACAATACTCCATCTGCTCCAATAAGTTTGACATTATTTCCTTATTAGTCTGTTCTAAAAAGCACATCTTAGAACAGTACATTTCTATATTTGATAACAATTGAATTTGAAACTTCCGATTTTACTCTTTAAGGAGAAGCTTTTATAGCCACACAAATGGTATGGCATGTTTAAGACCATGAGTTTTATTTTACTCTTAAAGAGAAGTTTTTATAGCCACACAAATTTTATGCATGTTTAAAATCGCGGGTTTTAAAAGTCTTCATTTCTCTCTTAAAACGTCATGCCTAGTTAAATTATACCAAACAAACTGAATGGAGAGAGTACAAAAGACAAGAAGGTGGGACCCAGAGGCAGAAGATCACCCTTGGTCCGTAGTAGATATCTCAACCATGATTAAGGAAATGCAAAGCTATAGAACCCTCCCTAACACAGTAAGTCACTAACAGATACATGCATTCAAACTCTATCTTACACTCCCGTATCTCCCCCCTCCCCACCCCCTCCCTTTTTTTTTTCAAGCAAGCCCATATAGACAGCGAAAACACCTCAAAGTTTAGCCTTCATGGCCTTCCATATTCTCCCATTGCCAATTGTTCTCATGATCAATCAAATACGGTTAGGTTTAAGAAGGTACCCAGATTCATCATTAACCATGAGATGTTGTCATCACTTTTTTAATAAGGTAAATAATAGTCTATCGTCCCTGTTTGACTAATACTTCTGATATGCTAGTTGTTAGAGCTAGGAAAAGGTCCAGCTACCGAGGTAAAGTGAGATGAGATGAGCAACAATGGAAGTGATGAGGCTCAAAGAGTGATGCAGATGCCAGTTGTTAGAAAAAAGGAGGCATGTCGCATTAGCCTGTTGTCACAACCAAGAAACCCAACATGGCCATTTCGAACTTACCTTTTCCATTTTTCCACGCCTTAGATCATCCCATTGGCAGTGTGATTTGAAAAGAATAGTACTGACATTATAATGTGAAGAACTAGCCACTAGCCCATGGATAAAGAAAGGCTCTACACCCTCCTCAAAAGAAAGAAAATGGGGTTTTTCAATGAGGGCGAAGAAAATGTGTTAAGAAAAACAATAACCATATTACAGTTGCTCAGAATTTTTCTGAGGTTCCGTTAACCATGATAAGCAGGAAACTGAAACTAAAGTTAACACAGAAAGAGTCTTAACTCACTCCTTTCTATTCTAAGGAATGAAAAATTCTCTAGGGCAAATGGAGCACAGTTCGGAACTCGATGGATTGTTGGTGTGCCCTTTGCTTTTCTCCACGTACATTCCAAGCATTTGTCTGCGACTTGATTCAAATCCGTGACATCTGCCTAATCCACACATCGTGCATTGTTGTGATGTGCTCTTACCACTGAACCAAATCCCTGGGCAAATACAACAAGTTTCTTGAGGTGGTAATACCAATTGTTTGGCAAAATGAAGAAGCACTAGCTTTGGAGCTGTTGTAGCATAATGTAGAATCAAGATGACAACCCAACTTTCCGAGATACCAACTTATTTTTCTTTTTGAGAAAGTTAAGGTACTTTATTGTTAAAAGCACCAAGATAATACACAAAAATACAAGGATATGTAGAGAAAACACAGCATCCCTTAGCTATGCAGGAAGCCCTAATAGTCTAACACTTCATCCATGTTGTATGTAACATCAGTAATACAAAAGCTGAAAACTAAGCATCTTAGTTGCTGAACTGTCTTTCTTCCATCTTCAAACCATCTATTGTTTCCCTCTTTTGAAACACCACGGATTATGCAAAGAGGAATAGACAGAGACAGTGACCTACTGATAATCCGAACAACTGGTAATTTCTAGCTCCACAAAGCTTGCTTTATGTTTCCTGGAATGACTCAACAGAATTGGAACAAGATAGGCAACACAGCTGCGCGTCTACTGAGATCCCCAACCTTTTGGATAGCACTATCTAGAAGTCTCACATTCTTACCCCTTGTATAGACTATAGTCATAATTGAAGAAACTCCATTCACTGTAACTCTTCAATACTACTTCCAATACATTGCAACTTCCGTTTAAAGATACATTGTGTTGTTTTGTTCTTCCAGCTATGTTCTCTCAGCACTTCCTAAAACATTAACATCCTCACAGGTAAAAATATTCCCTGCAGGTCATCCAGCACTGGAGATACTGGTTTTTAGTAGGTATCTACAATCAGGCCTGTCTTTAATCCAACTATCAAGAAATTTTAGGTGTTGACTATACTAATATGTTGGCCTAATATAACATGGATCTTTCATTAGACATGACGGATCATGTCAAGAAAGTGTATATGGTGGTGATGCACCGAGCAGATTAAAATATACACCTACAAGTGGAAATACTTGTGCACACCTAGCAAAATCCATGTAACTAAATCTTGGGAGATTAATCCAATTCATCCTCCACTACTTTAATATCCATCAAAGCTTGGATTATCAGTTTGCTTGATATGAAAGCCAGCTAACAAGGTATTCGTGCATATAAAAATAATCCATTTGGATAGAATGCTAAATCAACCATATCTTTGAAGTCCCAAAGCCAAACCTATGGCGAGTGCATCTATGGTTTTTAGTGCGTAAATAAGGATACAAACTAGTACTATCAGGTCCCTTTAATAGTTCCACTCTTCCACGTAAAAAGTAGCTCCTGACTACAAATATCAGATGTTACAGCAAAATCTGTTCTTTTTTCCTCCTACAACATGATAATGTATCTTAATCATAACCAATTTGCAGGGCCATTCCCTTGACACCTATTGATAAGAGAATAGACTTCACTACTTGTAGACTTACTGATATTATCTCTTTAAGTGCTCCTTACACAAAATTGGTGTCCTCAACTAGATCTATACTAATTTGTCCAGCACACATTCATCCAAAGATGCAATCTTTTAATACATCCTCATCTTAATTGCAACATTGAGCAATGAGAGGAAGCAACTGTTTATAAGGCAGAAATCACGGCTTCTAACCTGTTGATTCCAATAATTTCAACATTCCTAATCGTTTTTACACAGTATCTAATAAAACCTAAACCGCATACCTTACATAACTTCCCAAACGAAATTCACTGGTAAAGTTACCATGTATAAACAAACAACATAGCTGAATCGAAGGAAAAAAGACAATTCAATTTTTAACAATAAACAAATGCATAAAGATAGAGATCAAACTTTAAAATGTACCTAACAAAACTGATGTGAACACCAAGGCTACGATGCGTTGCCGAACAATCAATACACAAGAAGATCCCATACGTAACCGACGCCCATGTAGGATTCTTCGCATTGCAATCAAAGCACATCTGAACAAAATTCAAGCTAAATCGTTCATAAAACAAAGATCTACTCAACAGAAACACTAGATCTAAATCAGATCTCAAGTTCCTAAATCAATTCAAACAAAAATACAAGCAATTCAAATGAAAAACACAATTTTCAATCAAAAACAAATATACAAAACGGAAAAAATACAAAAAAAATAAAATAAAATCCGCAGATAATTAAAGATAGACAAAATATAGAAAATTCAATGTAAACCTTGTTCTCGGACTTGGCTTTGAGCTTCCGGAAAACGGCATTTTTGTCGGTGAAGCTGTCGGCGGCCATGGCTGTAGAGAGAAACACAAATTGTAGAGAGAGATAGAGAGTGAAGTTCCGAGAGGAGGAGGAGGGAGAATGATATTTTATTTATTTAGAGAGAGAAAGAAGCCTCCTCAGGGAACACACACATACAAGACACAAACAGAGAAGATACACAAAAGCACTGAACAAATATCGGTCACCGCTGACAGGTTTGTTGTGAGTTATACCAAAATTAATTAATATTATATTTGATAGCTAATTAAGCAATAAATTATTTATGCATAATAATTAATAATTAATATAAATAAAAGTTAAGAAATAATTTATGTATTCTTTTATACATAATAAAAGGTAAATACAGTTAGTAAACCTAAAGTGTATTACCATAATGATGGCTACTTCTTAGTTAGATTTGCTAGCTTGGATGATAGGAATGAAGTGTTGTATTCTGGTCCTCATATGCTTAATAATAAACCCATTGTAGTTAAAGTTTGGAGTGCTGATTTTAACTTCAATAAGGAGGTGTTGCAGATAGTGCCAATTTGGGCTAGAGGTGTTGAACTGCTGGAGTATGGATTCGCTAAGTAGAATTAGTAGTGGGCTAGAGGTTCCATTATATGTTGATGAATGCACTACTAAGGTTGAGAGGATTACTTTTGCAAGAGTGCTAGTCGAAATGGATGTAGCAAGGGAATTGCCAAAGAAACTCAAGGTGGAAGATCCAAATGGGAGAGTGTTTGAACAAGAGGTGAAGTATGAATGGATTCCAGAAATATTGTCTTAAATGTATGTAGGTAGGACACAAATGTACTACAAATGAGGGTACTCGTAAAGTAGCTCCTAAGCTGGTCAATAAATGGGTTCAGAAGCAAAATACTACTAATGGGACAGTAATCCCACAAGTAATAAATGGAGGAAAAGATAAGGGGAAGGAACAAGTAAGTGAGGAGGCAGCAGCATGGCAACAAGTATCTCCAAGAATAATAGCTAGAGGAAGTTCAGATACACAGACAAATGCACTAGAGATGAGGATGACAAATGGATTTGGAGCATTAGTTAGTATGGAACAGGGTTCAATAAGTGTAATGGAGGATAATGCTGGTGGAGGAGAAGGGTATGGAGGAAGGTTAATAGTAATGGTTACATGAAGCTGGTCACATGGAACACAAAGGGAATAAATAAACTTCATAAACAAAAGGAACTCAAATTGTTTATGAAGGAGAATAATGTTGGAGTTATGGCAATTTTAGAACATAAAATAAAGGAACACTTAGCAGTAAAGATCACACAAAAAAAGCACAAGGATGGAAATGGGAAGCAAATTATGAATATACTGATAAGGGTAGAATATGGCTAATGTGGGATCCTTAGGTGATTGATTGTTTGATTCTGAGTAAATCAGACCAATATATACAAAGCAGGGTGGTAGTGCAAAGGAATAACATGGTGTTTTGTCTGGTGGTGGTTTATGGATTACATTCTATCCATGATAAAGTACAATTATGGGAAGATTTGAAGCAAAAGGTAGTCAATACACAAGAACCCTTGATCTGTATGGGTGATTTCAATGCAGTGTTAACGGTGCTGATAGAATCAATGGCAATCCAGTTCAGGAGATGGAAATTAAAGACTTTAATGAGTTTATGATTGATGCTGGTATGACAGAATTGAAGGCAATAGGAAGAGAGTATACCTGGTCAAATGAATGCTTATGCAGTAAGATTGATAGAGCAATAGTGAATGCAAAATGGATGTTGAATATGAACCAAGTAGAGATTAATGTTATGCAATCAGGAACATCTGATCATTCTCCATTGTGTCTGGAGTTGGATAGTAATATGAGAGGTAATCACAAGGCTTTTAAATTTTTCAATTGTATTGCTGCTCATCCAGATTTCTTACCAAAGGTGAAGGAAGCATGGAGTGGTGGATATATAAGGGATCTAAAAGAAGTATGGTTTAAACTCAAGAAAGTGAAAGCAAACCTTAAACAACTTAACAACACAGAATTTATAGGACTGAGGAATACTGTAAAGGACATTAGGGGAAAATTGCAGCATATACAAGAGATAATGAAGGATCCATGTGCAGTAGCTCAATTTAGACAACATGAAAAGGAACTACAAATCCAATTAGAGAAATGGAGCATGATTGAAGAGAGTGCAATGCAGCAGAAATCTAGAATTCAGTGGTTGAGGTTAGGTGATGCAAACACTGCTTACTTTTATGCACACATGGAGAATAGGGTGGCTCAAAACACAATCACAAAACTCATGACTTCAGATGGTACTATAACCCAGACACAGGAAGAAATTGAACTGGAAGTGAGTACATTCTATAAAAATTTGCTTGGCAAGGCTGCCCAGATGTTGCCTAGTGTGAATGCTCAAACTATGAAGAATGGTAAGACCCTTAATAGAGAACAACAATTATTACTAGCAGCTAGAGTGACAAGAGAGGAGATGGAAATTGCACTCAAAAGTATACATGATATGAAGGCCCCGGAAATTGATAGTTTCAATGTTTTTTTCTTTAAGAAGGCTTGGACAATGGTTGGAGAGAACATCATGAATGCAGTTTTGAAGTTTTTTTATACAGGATACATGTACCAGCCAATTAACTGTACAGGTGTGACCCTTATTCCCAAGATTGCCAATCCAACTAAAATTGGGGAGTATAGACCTATTTCATGTTGCACAACATTGTACAAGATCATTTCAAAAGTGATTACCATAAGGTTGCACAAGGTGATGAGTTCTTTAGTTGATCCTAATCAATCAACTTTTGTTCCGGGGAGAGCTATAAATGACAATATTATTCTTAGCCATGAGCTAGTGAAAGGGTATAATAGGAAAGGTATTTCCAAGAGATACATGATAAAAGTTGATATGAAGAAAGCCTATGACTCAATTGAATGGAGTTTTCTGGAGCAAATATTATATGAACTGAAATTTCCAGCTAAAGTGATTAAGTGGATAATGCAATGTGTCACCACAGTATCCTATTCATTTCAGGTTAATCGAAGAATAACAAAACCATTTAAAGCTCAGAGAGGGGTTCGACAAGGGGACCCCATGTCCCCTTTTTTATTTGTATTGGCTATGGATTATCTCACCAGGAACTTAATAAGTCTACATACAACTCCTGAGTTCCATTACCATCCAAGGTGTAAGAGAGTTTTGCAGATGATTTACTGATGTTCTGTAGGGGTGATATCAAGTCTGTTAGAAGCCTATATAAGTGCTTTATGGTTTTTTCCAATGCATCAGGGCTGGTGGCAAATGTGGACAAAAGTTGTGTTTATTTTGGAGGGATAAAATATAATGTACAAGAGCAAATACTACAGAAATTCCAATTTGTGAAAGGAGAGTTCCTATTCAGGTACTTGAGAGTCCCCTTGAGTACAAAGAGAGTGTCTATTGTTCAATGTAAACCCCTTATTGACAAAATGCTGAATAGAGTCACTTGTTGGACAAATAAATTCCTCTCATATGCTGGCAGAGCTCAATTGGTGAAGAGTGTCATGTTTTCTATACAAACTTTTTGGGCACAAATATTTGCAATTCCTAAGAAGATCCTACATGCTATTGAGAGTATATGTAGAAAGTTTTTGTGGACAGGTAGGGTGGAGGCATCACAGAAAGCATTAATATCCTGGGAGAAGCTATGCTGGCCTAAAGCAAGTGGAGGTTTGAATTTTCTGAATGTGTTTATTTGGAATAATGCAGCTATTGGGAAGTTACTATGGAATCTGTGTAAGAAAAAAGATAAATTATGGGTGGAATGGATACATAGTTACTATGGGCAAAGAGGAATTTGGGGCATTCAAGCAAATCAAGTTTCGTGGCTGGTACAAAGAATTCTTAAAGCTCATAAACATCTTCAAGCTGCTGGCTACAATGAGCATAGTTTACAGCAAATGGAATAGTACTCTATTAAGAAGGTTTATGAAAAGATGAGAGGAGATAGGGAGAAAGTGGAGTGGAGAAAGTTGATATGGTCCAACTATGGTGCACCAAAGTAGTTGTTCATACTGTATTTAGCTCTAAATAAGAGGTTGTCAACGAAAGATAGAATGGCAAAATGGGGAGTAACATCTAATTTGACATGTCCCTTATGTCAAGTGGAGGATGAGGATATCGATCACCTTTTTTTTTGCATGCATGTTCACTGCTGGAATATGGAAGAAGCTGCTAGCTTGGCAAGGAATACAACGTACAGGAGGGAAGTGGCATGAAGAAGTACAATGGGCAACAACACATATGAAGAGCAACACTAGCAAAGCCAAGGTGTATAGGATGGTTATGGCAGGAACCATCTATCATGTGTGGATAGAGCGCAACAACAGAATCTTTCAGTCCAAACAGAGAAATGAGGAGTTCATGATTAGACACATCATTAGAGATGTACATGGAAGAGGATCCCATTATGGGAAGATAGGCAACAGACTTCAAGAACTCAATGTATACCCTTAGGAGAGAAGTTGTGAAATAGAGTGTGATGTTTCAGCAAGTCTTGGAGCATGTATGTCCAAATCTGCTGTTTTTTTTTTCCAGTGTGTAATGTTCAATTTGGTAAATAAAATTTTAATTATCAAAAAAAAAAAAAGGTAAATAATTAATATTTGTATAATATAATACGAAGTATATAAAAAAAATTGTAATTAATGTAACTTTTATTAACTAGAGTATCTGGTAGTTAATAATTGTTTGTTTTTTATTATTCTTATAAAGTAACGATGAAAATTCTCGATTTATGTAACATAGATTTGATGAATGATTTTATCGTTATTGTATCTAATATGAATTATTATAATTGTTTAAATTAAAAACGAAATAGTTTAGCTATGTTTTTGAACCTTTTCTAATTCTTTTTGAAAATGTAGAACTTTGGTTGCCATTTTTTCCTCCTATAAATAAACCCTTTTTTCAAGGCAGAAATGGAGGGTTTTTGAGTGAAGTTGAAGGGGAAAAGCCATGGCGTTTTCTTCATTGCGTTCAACTTCTTCTTCTGTGTTGAATAGACTCCGATTGTGCCAGCGCTCCATCTCTGCTAAGGCTTCTTCTTCTCCGAAAGACAAAGACAGAGACAGAGAGAGATTGATATTTGATTCAGAAAGGGAAACGGCGGACCTAACTTCAGGAATCAGCAGACCACTTTCTGATATACTGAAAGAGCTGAACAAGAAAGTTCCAGATTCACTCATCAAGTTTCGCCATGAACCTAATGGATTCTCCATCAAATACATACCATGGTGATCTGACTGCTCTGCCCTTCTCTTTTTACTTGTGGATTACACTGGATATGTTGTTGTTGTTTTTGTGCTTACTCTTCTGCATTTGATTAGTTGTGCTTGAATTGCTTATAAAGATTATACCTTTTGGGGTGAGTTTTGTGGTTTTTGATTGATGACATAACTCACCTCCAACATGTGTTCTATCTTGTTTATATTCTGCATTTTAGAGTGAAGAGTGAAATAAACACCTAAAGTATCCTAGTTTTTCGAGTTTTATACCTGAAGTATCATGTGTGTGAGTTTACTACTTGAACTATTATCAACTATTTATCAAAACACAACTCAATCATCGATTGCTTACTTTTCCTACTTGAGATATCACCATAGTTCAGGTAGGTGAAGTGAGCAATTGATAGTTGAGGTGTGTTTTTGATAAATAGTTGGTGATGGTAAACTCATAAACCTAATAGTTCATGTATGAGACTCAAAAGACCAGGATAAGCTCCACGTTATGCAATTGGGGATGCTCCCATTATTGGCTATAAGCTCTTTTAACTTACTGTGATTGCCGCACTTCCAACAAGCTACTAATTTTCTTAAGTAACATCAAAGATATGCCCATTATGCTAAAGGAAAGTTCCCAGCACTGTCTTGAGAATCTGCAATGCAAGAAAAGGTATTATCTTGTTTCCTCCTCTGAATTGCAAAAATAGCATTTACTACACAAGGAAAAACCTCACCTTTGTACTTGTGTTTGGCAAGCATCCCTAGTTGCTAGCCAAACAATAAACTATCCCTAGTTGCTAGCCAAGCAAAAAACTTACCTTCATAGGTACTTTGGTTTTTCAAATAATCTTCTAGGGACAATTAGGATTTCCCTGATTAAACCGTTGCAACAACATCTCTGTAACAGTTATTGACTGAAAATAATGTATGCCTACTGAACATGAATTCAGTTGTTGAAGAACTACTAAAGGTAGGTCGTTAATAAAGTTTGAGAATTCTCTGATGTTTCTAGCTTCTCCCATTTTTTTCTTCCATACACCTATTATGTTGAAATCTCCTCCAACAGCCCATGGTAGTGAAACAATTCCACTGATAGCAGCAAGTTCTTTCCATAAGTACTTCCTCAGTTTCCTATCACAGGGGCCATAGACCCGACCCCTGTGAAAGCATATTGTAACCCACTGTTAATCTCCTCCAGGAAGCAAATCATTATCCTTTGCAGACATCCCAAATGTACATATTTAAACTCAAAAATATCATCAAAATACTATCATTTTATTGTATACTTACTTTTATACTCAACCACACAAGGAAAATGAACATTAAAATGACATTCCAAAATAAATCATTGGGTATGTTGTTGTTGTTGTTGTACATCATCCTCCATAACAAATGCACCCAAAGTATCAACTCTGAGTGGCCAACTTCGTTGCTCGGTTGATTTTGAAATATGTTAGCATTTAGTGCATTTGTGAAAGTGTAGAACGGTGTTTTTTCTTCTTTTTATATTGGTGCGGGCCTTCATCATTTCTTCACCCGACATATTAACACTTTGCCTGAATAGGGTGTTCTGCATTTTGTTTATGTTGCTTTTACAATATAAAAACAATCGACTTATTTTTTATGACTTCTGAATCTTTGCAGGCATATTGTGAATAGGATTATGAATTTACATGCTCCAGGTATGTCAAAGATCTTTTTTATTTATTTTCCCTTTTTCTGCGAATGAAACTACTTTTACTTTAGTCAGCCAGTTGACAGTCAAAATTGTTGCCAATTAGAATGGTCTGGCGAAGTTCGAAGCATCACCTACTCATCTGATGGAAAGTCAGTTTCAGTTGTTTATCGTGTGACAATATATGGGACTGATGCAGAGGTATTGCTATCTTTGTAACTTATGCTTGACAGATTGTTTCTATTATTAAGTTGTTTATCTTGTGACAATATATGGGACTGATGCAGAGGTATTGCTATCTTTGTAACTTATGCTTGACAGATTGTTTCTATTATTAAGTTGTTTATCGTGTGACAATAAATGGGACTGATGCAGAGGTATTGCTATCTTTGTAACTTATGCTTGACACATTGTTTCTATTAAGTTGTTTATTTTGTGACAGTATATGCCTGCTCTTGATCTGTGATATTTTTCTGAGCAACCAAATACTGTTCTTCATGAGTTGCTGCCTTTTAACTTGAGAAGACCTACCTAAAAAGCCACAGATAGACTCTTTAACCGACTTTAAAGCTATGAAATGTCCAATGATTCTCATAAAGTTTGTTTCCGCATCTAAGCACTTCATTCGGTGTAAGTATTTATTCTTCAAGTTACTTAACAGACAACTTTTTTCTGAGTGTAAGGAAGAACATCGCTTAGTTGTCTATCACTTACTATCTTCGAAAAATGATGTAATGAATTAGTCAATGTGAGCACAAGCTGACGCTTATGATTCACTGTGTTGTCCTTTTGCTTTGAACAATCTTGTAACTGATTACAAAGTTGTGATTTTCTTCTTGAATTCCTTTTCTTCGTCTATTGGGGTATGGAGCCACTGCATGTAACAACACCACATCTTACCTGTTGGAGAAAACCCATAAAATAGATGTGTATGCTTGTGCTTGTTACCTAGTTTTCTGGTTTGCTTGCATTTCATTTACATGAGAATTTTTTACATTATCAAAACTCTGATGATGATTTTTTATTTCTTTCTCTGTTTTGACTTAGATATATCGAGAATCAACTGGCACTGCTTCAGTAGATGATCCAGGTTATGGGGATCCAGAGCAGAAGGCAGAAGGTATGGCATTTCGTCGAGCTTGTGCTCGTTTTGGGCTGGGACTTCATCTTTATCATGAGGACATGTCATAGACTGGATAGGTCCAAATTTCTTTTTGGCATGAACAAAGTTCCCAATTTTGTGGTTAAAAAGATATTACCAACTAGGCAACTGTACTATGGAGTCTGGAAGATTGCTGTATTAGCTTGATCTTGTTAATTTTGTAAGCCCAAAAATGTTCTATCAATGTGGCAAGTTGATATTTACTAGGAGTAGAAACTCCAAGTGTATCTAAGCAAATATGTTACTAATGAAAAACAATGTCCCATTAGTATAATTTTAAGTATTATTTGTATGATTTAAATGGTGGTCTCAAAATTGAGTACTTGTGCAGCTTCGGCTAGAGAAGGATAAATTTGCTAAATTAGTAGGCACAAATAGCAGTTTGTATACTCTCATCATTAGCCCAATAGATATTCTGGGCCAATCCAACAAGGAGCTTAAGCTAGGAGAGAATTGGGCTTGCCAATTGCCATAAGTATCTTTAAGATAGCCAAATTAGCCCCAAAAGATCACTTGTAAGATGATATTGTAACAATTTTATTTTCAATTTATGTGGCACCGAGTTGTTAGGCATGGAGTTTAAGAAATAATAGAAGACTTTATCATGTTTTTCCAAGCTGTCCTTAATGTCACTTTAGTGCTTAATGTTAGTTGACATTTCTTCACAGTTAAGTGTTAAGTGAGACTTAGTAATGATAAAATGGGGTGGTGTCGTTGAATAGTTGCCTAATAAGGTAATGTGACATTTTTCTTGGATGGACTTAGAAAGGATGACACATAAATTGGGACGTATAGAGTATTATTTTTTGGTTAAAGATTGTAACAATTCAATACTCCAAAGTAGGGTGAATTAAGGGGTCGTTTGGTAGTGTATAAGAATAATGCAAAATAGGGTGTATTAGTAATGCATGCATTAGTAGTGCTTGTATTAGTAATGCTTGCATTAGTTATGCCTGCATTAGTTATGATGTATTAGAAATAACAAATCGTGCATAATTTCCATTAAAAAAATGTATGTTTACAAAAATACCCTTCACACTTTATTTCTTTGTACATTTCCTTTGCAACAAGATTCTTTGCTAAAACATCAAAAAAGATTTCTTTATTAAAACATTATTAACTCTTCTTCTTCTTTTCAAATATAAAATTAAATAGTTGTTACTATTGCGTCAAAATATTTTGTGGAAAGTTGGCAAAGAAATTTTTTATCAACATAATCGTCACAATAGTAAATATTTTGATTAACCTATATTGAAATAAGATTTTTTTTTTAAAAAGAAGATGTCAATTTTGCTAAGCTCAAAATTCGATCACATATCTTGCTAAGCTCAGCCTCAAATTTTTTTTGAGATAAAATGAGTACAAAAATAAAAAATAAAAACTGATGAAATGTAAGGGCGATACATGCAGCATAGACCTGAGATAATTCCTAACTGCAAAGCGGTACCCTATTAAAATCAGTATATGCACTTTATATATATTAGGAGTCTGGGCATATGCTTTAGCAACCACAAATCCTATTTCCTAGTGCAATTGAAATACAAAAAGGTATTACCAACAATCAAATTTATAAATAATGGAGATGTTTTTTTAAAAGGTATAGTAGCCACAGAGAAAATGACAAGTTTCTAAAACACTGTACAGTGGAAAATGGAGATATTTTTTTAAAAAGCTTTGAGGGTAGTTTTGTAATTATATAATCTAATGCAAGTGTTAAAATGCAATGTATTACTAATACCTAGGATTTTGTGGTATTAGTAATACACAACTTAATACACAATATAGTGTATAACTAATGCTTGCATTAGTTGTACATGACATAAAAAAGTGTACCAAACAAGGTATTACTAATACACACATCTAATGCATGCATTATTTTTCCTAATACACTCTACCAAACGACTTAAGAGAATAAATCTCACAAGGGATGATCTTGAACTTTTCTCTCTTTTTTCTTTCAAAAAAAATGTTTTTTGTTCTTCACTAGACATACATTAGATTTGTCTCTTAGGAGCATTTATATGTAAGCGAGTGAAATATTGTAAGAGTGGAATAGGGTTGAGAGTGGGAGTTCCAGGGTGAAATGGTCTAGAGATGGTGTTGGGAATGTTGGATGGTGGGAAAGAGAATAAAGAACTTTAAAATTACTTCTGAAACTTGTTTTTGCTATTTCCATAAGGAAACTTATTTTCCTCATTTTTTAAGGAGCTCGACCAACCAGACAAGGAAAATTTTTAAAAATAATTTTCAGAAAATATTTTGTACTATACGAAACACACCCTCAAAAAATCCAAAAATAGGCCATCAAGAGCTTGTTGGGCCAATGTGTATGCTAATGTTGGCCCATCTTAGTTGGCTCTACCAAATGGTAAAAACTACTATTTAAGAAATAGTCATTTAAGGCGAAAATAACATTTACACAAAAATATCTTTAAATTATGTAAAATAAAATAAAATTTGAAGTATTGTTATTTCGAGTAATATATATTGTCCAAAAAGGACCAAAAAATTTATGCAATAAAGGAGCATTGATATTTTAGGTCCTTAGCATACCACGTTTGATTTGTAAGGCTTGGCTTGTATTTAAAGAGAGTGACCTTTTGGAGAAATGTCTCCATATATGTATTTATAATATATCCAAAAGTCTGACATATATGTGTGACAAAAAGTTGCTAACGTCTAAAAATCTATCATTTTCTAAGTGAAACATTAAAGGTACACATCATTCATCAATTCCATTTCACTCATCCTTTCTTAATTTACCATGTTATATCTTATAGCTAGTTTAATGTAGTCCTTCATTTTTGTTTTCTTTTTCGTGAAATTTTTTCAGTAGAGCATATGATGTCAATGGCCTCAATATATTTAGAAATTACTTTCTACTTTAGTTACATCAAACCTAAATGATAAGTATAGAAAGGAAGATTCTTTATGATCGATCGAGGAGCTAGATTTATAACGATATTATAATATTGAAATAATAATAATAATAATAATAATAATAATAATAATAATAATAATAATAATAATGTAGAGAGAAAAGAGACTGTATTTGTATTATTGATGTGATTCTAGTAGTACGATTATACTTCTCTGGGAGTTGTGGACTTAGAGCCTGTTTGACCAATCTACTAAAAATCGCTTATTTTGAGAAATATTTTTATTAAGATAGTTTTTTAGAAAAGTACTTTTAAAAAACAAGCAATATCATGGTTGACTAATTCATTTAAAAATGTTTGATAATTGCAACAAGTATATGAAGCAATTGTCTTTTTGTTTTATCATTTAAATGTATGATTGAAATATTAATAAAAGGAAATGAGTTGTTATACGTAGTAACCTCACAAGTTGTTTATAAGAGGGATATTTGTGTCAAGATTCTTTTTCGCTTCAATTTTTATTATTGTTAAGAAATAATTATTTTTTCTTCTACTTAAAAGTATTTTTACTTATTTTTCGAACATTTCAAATTTTAGAAAAAATAATCCCCCTCCTCTCCCGAAAAAACATTTTAATTTTCTTTGATGATCATAGAATGTGTAGCCTAATACACAAATTGACAATCACTATACATTGGATAGTGGTTATCGATGTGTGTTATTTATTAGGAGTAATATAAGTAATAATTGATATTACTTTCAAATATAAAAGTTAATGATGCAATTATCAAATGTAAACGTTAATCACGTGAATTATTATCATTTAATGAAGTTGATGAACAATATTTATAGTATTCAGTATTCACACGAGATACTTACTATATATCATAAAAGAGAAAATACATGATTACCCCATCTCATCGATCGTATACCCTTTTTTAAGTAGATATCTAAAGATTGTGAGGGTCCTATTATCCCATGAAACCATTTTCAATAACTATAAACTTAAAGTTTGCGTGATTTTTTTTCATTCACGCGCCTCCAATACGTGAAATTACACATGATCTGAGAATGGAATAAAATGGTGTATTTATAATTGTTAGAAATATTTTTGTGGGATAATATGACCCCCACAAACTTTTAATGTCTACTTAAAAAAAGGGTATAAATTCGATGGGGCAAAGTTTCTTCTACATATAGTTTTTGTGTTTATATTTTGTTCACAACGTACGACTAGACATCTAGCTATAAAAGATAATTAACAATAATTGTATGCTTTGTTAAATTCACTAATAAACTCATTTATTTTTATATATTTAATAAGAGTTAAAATCATGTGTCTTCTTTTACATCAAAAGATTGAAGAATACATGTAAAGTCCCTCATATCTTCTTCTAAGCGAAGTATAGAGTGCAATAATGCTATATAATTATAATCTTATAGTGGTGATTATAAATGACACGAGACAATCCTGATCGATGTAATAAAAGTGAATAATCAATGATAATGGTAAAACGTTCTGAACAATCGACTCATTTATTAAATAGAGTCTCACGAAATCTTTCCTCTTTAATTTGTCTTCAATTACATCAGAACATGACTTGTAAATTTTATTATGACTGTCTCTTATCGGTTGTCCCTTAATTTCATTATCAAGAAGTATATTCACGGCTTATTGTACTAATTTTTGTGACACATTACTCATTCTCCTAATGTGGATCTACTTGTTGTAAATAGATCGGTAAAAATATTGCTCCGATAGATAACTTTTATATAGAGTTTATTAATATATTATTTAAGATAAAAACAAAAAAAAAAAAAAGGGAAAAAAAGATAAGTGTCAAATCATAGTACTATACAATATAAGCACATGGTAAATTCAATATGATTAGAATTCTGAGTAGTCACTTATCTATCATCAGGATTTTTCATAAACCATGTGCCAATTTGCATATTTATTGGCCCACTATTGGATGTATGTGATCAGTTGGTCCCATACAAATAAAAAATTGTGGACATTTTTTATTTTTTTAAAAAAAGAAGTTTTTTGGGACTATAATGTTTTTAGGTAAATCATTTTTTTAAAAAAATTATTTTCCATCTAATCGTAATAATTTGTAATTAATTGTTCTCCTTGAACATTTGACGAAAAAAAAGAAGTAATAATTTGTAATTGTCATTAGTGTACATTGAGTGCATAACAAGTGTATTTATAACTATGTAAGTATGTATAATCAGTGTATGCATCAATTATAATAGATAATATAGTGATTATATATTGATCATCTACGATATACTTGCTAAAATTTATA
Organism: Solanum stenotomum; assembly: GCF_019186545.1. NCBI lineage: Eukaryota > Viridiplantae > Streptophyta > Magnoliopsida > Solanales > Solanaceae > Solanum > Solanum stenotomum. The sequence goes on along the minus strand of NC_064291.1, from coordinate 716,893 downwards.
CAAATAAAAATAAAGAACATGATTATTTTTTGTTGTGAGATTTTTTAGATGTTGTGTACAGCAAAAATCTATTAGACATATGGTCAAATAAATTATTTCATTAAAGAAAAAGTAGGAGGTGTAAAAGTATTTATTCAAATAATAGAAATGCATCAATAAACTAATTTGAAAATAATGTCACAAACTAAAACGGAGGAAGTAGTATTTATTTCTTTCTCAATTCTTAAAAAATAAAAAAAATAAAAATATTGGGGTGGAAAAATCAAATTCAACCCGTCTAACTCGCTCAACCCGATTAAATTTGGGTTAGGTTAGGAATTGGGTCTTGACTCGATTGTTGTCTTAACCCATTATGATCTGCACTCAAAAGAAAAAAAACAGATATTTCTCTTCTCTCTCTTTTATTTAATATATAATACTAATATTTATATGATTTTTCATCCGATATCCGACATTTGTTTAGAGGCGCAATTAACCTAGATTTAGGATAAAAATTCTCACTTCAGGAAGGTAAATCGCTTTGTTCATAATGTAATTCTATTTTCATGCTCGAATCGAGACATCTAATTTAAAATGGAGGAACAATAATTACTCACTATAATATTTCGTTGTATATTAGAACACTGATTGTCAATTAAACCTTTTGTTTTTATTGAGAGTTTTATCTATATGTCGCAAAAACTTAATGAACTAATTTTCTCTAATTTTATAAAAAAAAAGATTCTCTTAGGTTTAAGTCATATATTTCATAGGAACTTCATCTAAGGGTATGATAAATTGAATATCTCGATTTTGATTCTAATTGAAAAATTAACCTTTTAATTGAAAATTCTTGCGCGATGTTAATCGGGTGATTGAAATCTCTTCTTTCTCAATTAGAGGTCTCGCTTCAAACCTTAAATTAGAATAAAAAGTTTACCTTTTCGTAGGGAACATTTTATCTCTTATGGGCATACTCACACTGTCTGAATTTCACTAAGTCGAATCAATGCAATTCAAAAACCAGATCGTTCAAATGAATCGAGGGGGGCCATACATGAATACAAATAAAACAGTGGGTACTATATGTTTTATGATAGAATATGTGGTATATATCATTCTAGGTCTACATTTAACGTTTATGAAAATATCAAGACAATATGTCTTATTCTTTTCTTGTTCGGGGCCCTTATTTTCTCGAATAGCATGGTCTAACCTAGAACATTATATTCGTGAGCACGAGCGTAGTCCTATTAAATTTGTCGTAAAAATTCAATGGGTTAGGTTTAGGTGATAAATATAGGTAAGATAAAATGTGCATTTGGATTAGAACTAGGCTCAATAGTGATCAATTATTTAGTATTTGTGTAAACAAGGATCGATCTGATAAAATGATTCTGATCATTTTATAACCCTTAATAAGAACTTTCAATTTTTGATTTTGAGATTGGAGAACCTTTTGATAAGAAGTGCTTAATAATAAATCATGATAGGAGGTTCCGAACATCGAATAGGTAAAAAGAATAAATTGAAATTACTCTTTCTCTAGAAACAATATGTTCATTGTCTTTTCATTTGGGGTCCAATACTTATTTTAGGTATAATGTGCAAATAAAGTTCCACATTGATATCCAAAAGAAAGAAAAAATTGTAGGGTGATCAGTGTGAACAAAGTCGGACATGGAAAGAAGAAAAGGGTGAGGCATTTTTGAGCAAATCCTGTGGGCAGTTTGGCCAAAAGTGAATGATAGCACACCATGTTAAGAGTATTTTTGAGTTTTTTAAGTTGAACCATTTGTATCAAAGCCAATGATTCGACAAACAAAAATAGGGAGCACTGATTTAGTGCCTTTACCCATTTACGAGTCAATTTTTTACCGTTACTCAGAGTTCTGAAAACACATATACAAAAAAGGAAGTTAGTGTGTCTTGGTGGCCATAAGACATAAATACTCGATTGATGTGGGTGGCACCTAGATAATCTCCAAATTAGCCCATAAATAGTGATGGATTATGTGGAACTTAGTTCGACGAAGAAATATTTGAATGTGTGAACAAAGTCCTACATTGATAGCTGAAAAGACAAAAAAGCTACATATAAGGTGTAATGATACTATAAATGGTGTGAGACCTTTTGAAAAATATAATCCGACTTGTAACAAAGCGTCCAACACCTGAGACCCGACTAACTTAGATTCAAGTTGAGAAGTCTCACTTTTAAATGAGGTAAAATGCTTTCTACCACAAAAAAAAAGATTACATTTCCATTTTCAAAGATGTGATCTCTAATTAAAAATAAAAAGTATTTATCAATCTATCATATAACCTTTTAGTTGTAAATTTGGACACACCATAAAATCAAGTCATTTTGCTGATAATTCTTTTTAAACTATATCCAAGATAACCATAAGATTCTCTTAGGTTTAAATCATAATTCATATTATCGAAGGATGTTAGTAAAATGATTAAAGTATCTTTTGTTTTTATTGAAAGTCTTGATTTCGAATCCTAAACTAGAATGAATAATTAACTTTTTTATAGGAAACATTTGATCCTTACTTATACAGTGTGAATTTGATTAAATTGAAAATAGTAAAATTTGAAAATCGAATCATTAAATTATCATATATTTCTAGATTAAGATTACTATACTCAAAATAATTACATACTAAACAAATACCATCTCTATTCATCCTATCTAATTAAATCCAGAATGTAATATGATTTCGGATGATAAACTAAATATGGACAGTTCCAATAATTTCACTCTTTGAACAAAAGTTTATTTTTATTTTATTTTATCTATTTCATGTTTAAAGTAGAAGAAGATACATACTACAATATATTTTTTAAAAACAGAAGAGGAATTTGAAAAAAGAGATAAAACCTATTAGTCTCAAAACCATATTTTAGTACCGTTAACAAAAATATCGTATAAATTAGGCTCAATGATTATCATAAGATCAATTTTGTTGTGTTATTATTACCATATCCTTTCCATTTATCATTATTGTTGTTTCTTTTAATTCAGTTATCTTTCCTGATTTGTTATCGATATCTTATTTTCTTCAATAATTTATTCATAATTTATATAATTCGTTTCTTTTGTATTTTTCAAATGTATTCTAAAAAACATCTTTTTAAATGAAGGTTATTAAACCCCTAGCTAGCTCTTCACTTTTGAGGAATCACTCTGAGTTTGTTATTGATGTCGATGAATGTAGAGTGTTCTCCTTCCTTCTTTTCTCTCCAAGAGAACCACTATAGTGCTAGTGGCTAGGTTGGTTAATGTCAAACATGTGAAAGTCTAAAAAATAATGAGACGAATTAGGAATTCATAATGACTTCATTGACTAACTAATCATTGTTTAAGAAAGACGTTTTGCGCAGTATTTCAGATCGAAAATCTCTAGAAGTGTGTCATTAAGATATATAGATTAGGCCAACCTCAGAATTAGATGTGGTCACATTCTCGATCCCACAAGTCTTGTCCGCACTTTATTGACTAACAACTCATTGAGTAAGAAAGACGTTTTGCGCAATATTTCTGATAAAAAAATTCTAGAAGTGTGTTGTCACTGAGATAGATTAGGCCAACCTCAGAATTAGATGTGGTCACATTTTCGACACTACTAGTCTTGATGTCCGCAATGACTTCATTGACTAACGAATCATTAAGTAAGAAAGACGTTTTGTGCAGTATTTCAAGTCAAAAAACTCTAGAAGTGCGTCATTAAGTTAGATTAGGCAAACCTCAGAATTAGATATGGTCACATTTTCAACATCACTAATCTAGTCGTCCACATATTAATTACCCTCCTTTAAAGGTGAAACCCATTCAAAGATAAATTATGGTATTCAAGATCGTATAGGAAAGGTGTGGTTTCAAAGTTTATTTTTGTTTGAATTAACAAACATTTTTTTAAGGCCAAATGAAGGGGTTCCAAACAAAAAATAATTTAACTTGAATAATACATGGATATTACTAGGGCAAAAAAAAAATGGATATTACTACTAGTAGGTATTCTGTTATACTCTAATACTAGCTAGAATCCTAGGGATCCCATATTTATCCATATACATATGTTGACTACAAAATTATATGCTCAAATTTGTAATCTAGGTACTATGTTGTATGATAGGGGGTTCACTATATCATTTATTAGGTTAATTAAGTTTATGAGAATAGTGCTGCTTGTTATTCCTATTAAAAGAGCTGTAATTTTTTTCAATGATTTAGGTTTAATTGATTAACTAGAATAGGTAGATATAGGTATACTAGGTTTAGGATAACGCTCAACTATTATAGAATCAACTATATTTGGTATGCATTATGTTGATTTTCTAGCATTGAAAGATAAATTCTATTAGTCAAATATTTTTTTCTTGTAGGGGTAAATTAATTAGAAGTGAAAAAGAGTAGCATGAGTGAACCTTTTCACATTCAATTATTAATTAATTAAACGTTTGAAGGATTCAAATGTTATGGGTTGATTTGCACAAATTAATATATAGAATCTTATGGTGTCATTCTACATAATTTAACATTGTTAAGAAAAACAATGCAAAAATAATCGTTTTTTTAACGAGGGTATTGTTGGGATTATGACGACAAATCCTATCGAATCGTCGTTATCTTTTTAGCATTTGTGGCTGAAATTCTAGCGATTCAACATAATTTTCATTAGGATTTAACTTGAAATCATGACAATCATTTGTCGTTATTATTTTAATAATGAGAGGAAACAGTAAAGAGGAAAACTAATTTAGCACTTAAAGTAAATTATTTTATATATATTTGTAAGTTGCGGTGATTTAGAATTGGAGAATTGGACTTCGTGCCATCATGTAAACATGGCAATTAATGAAGGCATTCATTTTGATTGTGAATACAGTCTGACTTTCACGATTTTCTTACAATTATCAGGTTATAATTCAAGTTTTGATATATTGGTATATAGAATTAAATATTAGGTATATTGTTTGAGAGGATTATTATCAAATTTATGATATTTAAAGGAAATTAAAGTTAATTCTAGGCTTAAAATTTAGGAGGATGATATGTAGCGTATGGGTTGGCATCAAGAATTAGGAACTGGATTATAGTAATATTGGTGTTATTAAATTAGAAATCTTATCGCGATTATTTTTGTGAATAAATTGCATTGATTTGGAAGTTCAACGAAAAGGGAAGGCTCAAGTCCCGAAGTGATTGTTCGGTTATTTGAGGCAAGTGGATTTTTAAACCCTTGTTAAGTGTATGAAATTCGTGTATTTCCTTGTAATATGTGTTTGGGAGTAATGGAGATTGGTGATGGGTTACCTTGTCCATGTTGAATAATTCTAATGATGAAAAAAGGGTAATAAAAAGGTAATGTGATTAATTGTTGGTGTGTGATGTTTGAGAATGATTTGAAGGCTTATTGCTTAATTGTTGATGTTGTATTACAGTTGCATTGTTGTGAATTGTGCCTTGTTATGAAAATTGTCATCTCCTCATTATTTGTGTGAACATGTAATTTGCATAGGTTCTGAGACATGGTTGTGATAGTGTTATGTGATAAGAGGATGTACCATTTCGAGGGACATATTGCGCGCCACAATGGATACTTTATATCGAGGGACATATTGCGCGCTGCGATGGATACTATTATCGAGGGACGTATCGCGCGCCACAACGGATACTTTATATCGAGGGACGTATTGCGCGCTGCGATGGATACTATTATCGAGGGACGTGTTGCGCGCCGCGACGGATGCATGGAAAGATGCGTCCCCCATGGTTCCCAGACTGAGAGACAACGACTGTGTATCACTAGGTTAGACATGCATCACTATACTTGACATTGCATTCCATTGCAATGCACATATTTATCATTAGTGAACTTGATATTGTGTTTTGCTGATCTTATGAGTGCCTTTCTGTGGAACTTTGATTGATGAATATTGAGCTTGTTGTTGAGGATATGTAATTGTTAGAGTGTTGTTGTTGAGACATGTGCTTGTAAACTGTGAACTATTAGGTTGGGCTGATTTTATGCAAGTTGTAGTTATGGAGGTTCGGTTGGGGTGGTAAGGAGTACCCGTATTCTATTCCCTTAGCTTGTGTTTAGGAGTTTACTTGCTGAGTACCGTGTGGTTTGGTACTCACCCCTTGTTTCTACAATGTTTGTAGGTTACGAGCCTGGATTTTTGTGGTACTTGTCATTCTCTTCTTTTCCGAGGCTTCTTGGAGATTTGTGAGGTAGTTGTTTGTCATCTCAGCGGACCTTCTTACTCCTATTTATGATCTTGTTCTATTCTAGAAACAATGTCATTTGAGACTTGTGTTTTTCTTTTGAATCAATTGTTATACTTTAGAGGCTTGTACATATGACAACCAGATTTTGGGGGTATTTTTGAGTTGATTATAAAATTTCCGCATTTTATTGAAATAGTTGAGTTTTAGACTGATTTGTCTTGGTGGGATAAGACGAGTGCCATCACGTCTATTTTTGGGTCGTGACATTGGTATCCAACGGGTATAAATCTGACTGTAAAACAATGCATATTATATATTGTTGTCAGAAATTGAAACAAAAGAAATGTACATCATCCAAAAATCAAAACATGCAATTAAAAGTTAAACTGCAATAATTAATACAAGTTCTATATTTTACTTTCTCTTCAATTTATATTCCGTATTAAGTGTGATTTTTTAAAAATCATATTTAGCCTAAAACTTAAAAACTCCTTATTAAAGATTTTATGATTTCATATAATCTATATTTATCAACAAATTTCAGAATTAAATATACTTATTTCACCCATAAAATAATATTTTAGATATAGAAAAACACACCAAAAACGAGTTCAAAATTTCAGTAAAACGATTTTTTTTCTAAAAAAATCAAGTTTCAGATTAATTAAAATAAAAACGAAATCAATCTTTCAAAATATAGAATTCTTAATTCTGAAAAAATCATATTAAAAAAATAAAAAATAATATCAAAATTTAAAATAAAAAAACATCAAGAAAAGCAAAAAAGATAAATTAAAGTGAGAGAAAATTACATGTTACAATATACGGTGATATATTTATTTATTTTTTAAAAAATAAAGGCCCCAATAGTCATTAATAAATAAAAAGTATTTGAATAGAAATCAATATTTATCTTGGGAGTAATAAAATAATCAAAATAAAAAACAACTAATTAGGAGAATATCAAGGGAAAGATTTATCTTGTCAATTATAAATTACTATATTTATGGAAAATCTATTTTGAGAGTAACGTGAGGGTTGGGTGTGGGTTGACATATGATAAGTTAAAAAATCTCTTAAAAGGTGTAATAGATAATTGCAAATTGATTCTCTCTCATTAATATTATTTCTCTCACCTATTAATTATATAACATTATATAATATATATTAGTTAATAATATATAATTAATTAATTTATAAACTAAAACTAATCTGTTAATACTTGTAATTAAAATGTTATAAGTAGTAATATAAAAAAAGTAGATCTAAAAGTTGTAATATTAACCATTAAATAGATGTGTGGTGTGATTTTTTCATAGCAAAATTAGCCCCAAAAGATCACTTGTAAGATGATATTGTAACAATTTTATTTTCAATTTATGTGGCACCGTGTGGTTAGGCATCGAGGTTAAGAAATAAAAGAAGATTTTATTATGTTTTTCCAAGTTGTCCATAATGTCACTTTAGTACTTACTGTTAGTTGACGTTTCTTCACAATTAAGTGTTAAGTGAGACTTAGTAATGATAAAATGGGGGTGATGTCATTAAATATGTCACGACCCGAGCCTACACCCTGGACGTGGCCGGCACTCAAAGACCATTGCTGGTCCCCAAGCGAACCCTCATCCTGACTGACTACAAGCGGAAAACTGCTTCAAGCATACAAAGCTTAAAAACTGAAATAAAAGTTCATAAAACTTAAATACACACTTTAAGTCCAAAGAAAACTCTGTATAATAAAATATATACAACTCACCATAAAAAGGCAACTTTAGTCTTTAAAACATTTAATAAAATAAATGATACAGACTTCTCAACTATACTGACTATCTATGAAGTCTCTAACTGATAAAGATGGAAGTCTAGACAAGAAAGTAAATGGAATCTTCCGGAAGCAATGAGGCTCACCATAACTAACTCGAACTCTCGGATGTATCAACGAAGCTCCTGTTGATGATCTTGAATACCTTTGTCTGCATCATGAGAAGATGCAGGCCAAATGGCTCAGTACGTGGAATGTACGAGGGGAATTCTAAAACATAAACATAAGCTTGAAATTTGATAAAAAGGAAACATACTTGCCTCTTTTCAATCTTACTCAACTCAAGGAATACTCCAAACTACTCAAACTTACTCAACTCAGAGGTACTCAAAGATAAGATACTCAACTCCGAGATTAGATACTCAACTCAAGGATATGATATTCGACTCAAAGATATGATATTCGACTCTGGATACTCAACTCTGGATACTCAACTTTGAATACTCAACTAAATATGACTGAACTCATTTCAATATAAAGCAATTTAAAACAAGTGCAATATAAAGAAACAAACTGTTTAAAAACATGTTGTCAAATCTGTGTGTATGCAAGGATACAACATAACTCTGAAATGTATATAAAAATACAATAAACTGATGTATATAAAAATACAATAACTTCTGTGGGAGTTTCTCTAACCGACAACCATCACATAAGAGCTATAGTGATGATACAGCGATCTACCTCACGCTGCCAGCGCATCCTATACCCGGCCAAAGGTATAGAACCTGAACTACCTAATGGATCCACTAGTCTATTTCGAAAAAGGTTCATCTAAAAAGTATGACCCTTTTCTACCCATGGTGGCTACATGGTTTATGGAGGCTGTGAGTTGTCT
>NC_064291.1:613020-706005 GCF_019186545.1 Solanum stenotomum | reverse complement strand
TTTTGTCAAACACCTTGAAGGCATGTAGTGGAATCAAAGAGCATGGAAAATATGGCAGTAATTATGCAGCCAAACCAATGAACAACCTACAACAACACCCTTTTTAACACCCACAATACCATATGAAAATCTCCACATCCATTCCAAATTTAGATTCAAGTTCTAGAGTCACAACATGCTCAAAACAATCACTTTTCATGTTTAAAATTCAATGTGCAGGAAATTACTACAAAGAACAAGACTAATTTATGAATCTTAACGTAAACAATGAATTAGTGAGTAGAATAGAGTCTAGGCACTATGGGTGGAAGGACCCATGAGTTCAACACCACATACCTTGAGTTCTTATGAAGGTCTTGAGAGTGTCTTCAATGGAAGCTTGGAACTTGGAGCAAGAGTCTCTTCAATCTTGAGGAAGGTTTTGGATTAGGGTTCTTGAGGGAACTTGAGAGAAAATGTGTCTAAGTATGGGAGAGGTGTTTTGGAAAATGTTTTAGAGATGGGAATTGAACTAATGGTATATAGGAAATAACATATGCCCTTTGGAAAAATGGTCCAACACTTAGAAAAAAAATGAGGCGGGTGAACAATAATTTCGATCACTGGAAATTTGCATTTCCTGCCAGACAGATTTTACGAAAATGGGCATAACTTCTTCGTCCGAACTTCGAATGAGGTGAAACGAAGTGCGTTAGGTAGCTAACTCAAAGGGCTTTCCATGGATATGTTATGGGCCACCCAATTATTTGTGTTCTGGGAGATATGACCCTCCAAAATAGACCCTCGAAAAAGGCTTCACTTGGAAATTTCGGATTTTGATACGGTTGCTCTAAAATTTGGGTTAGACCCATTTCCCACTCAATTTGACCCCCTAAACAAGAATATGAAGTCGGATTTTCGAAAAACGAAACGGATTTTTATTTTGATATAGCTAAACAAGTTTCCGGTAACTTCCGAAGCACATTTTTAAGAACTTTTTGGGTCATTTCAAAAAGAAACGTGAATTCAAGAACTCAAAATCAACTTATCTCAAGAATACTCAAATCTAGGGAAAGTATCTTAGATTACTCTTTTAGTGATCTGAAAGTAGAGGTAGGGCGTGAGGACGAACTAGTCCAACACTATGATAGCCTTACATACCTAGAAGAACAAGATTTTTGAAGAATTTTGAAGAAGAGCTTGATTAGAAGCCTTGAAACCCTAGCTTGACGGTAAACAATCAAGAAAACCTTTCCTGAGATCCTCGAGTTAGTTTCTTCAAATCTCTATGGCCAAAAAATATGATTTTCATGAGTGAAGATGAAAATATGATTGTTTTGAGCTTTTTATTTGTCTAGAAATTCGTTGATGGTTTTCTTGGAGGTAAAAGGCAAAAACGACTCTTTTTAATATTTTCCCGTCGGCTAATTCGTAACAGCACTGTATAGGTTACTAAAATAGTCATAACTTTTTACTCAGAAATTGGATTGATGCGAAATTGGTGGGGTTGGAAAGTAGATTCAATTACCTTTAATTGAATAGGTTATGGCTCATGTAACTCTTAATATTCTAAGAGATATGATTGTTTAAAGTTGACCCAAGCAGAATCTTACATCAAAACTTAATGAAACTTGAAGAACACTTATCAAGAACTCATCAAGAACTCAAATCTTTAAATTTGAAGAACGAAATTACGCTGAATAAATCATGATTGGTGTGTGGGTGAAAGAACCCAACACTATGGAAGCTTACATACCTCTTAGGGCTTAATCCCATGGCGACAATCCGCAACAACTCTCAAGAATCTCGACGAATGCTTCGATCTTTTCTCTTTTCTCCTCTTTTCTCTTCTTCTTTTTTCTCTTCTTGAACTCTCAACTAAAACCCTAGGCTAATTTTATGATTATAAAACTGAACCTAATCAGATTAGACCCCTAAAATATTACTAAAAATGAATTAAATCTGTTTTGGTAAGGAAAGACCAAAATACCCCTCTAAAACCCGGTTTTGACTTTCCTTAACTGGACAGCCTAACTTCAAAAGGTCATATCTCACTCATCCGACCTCGAAACTTAGAAAACTTGGCGGCGTTGGAAAAATAATTCAAATATCTTCCCTACGGTATCTGGTAGCACACCTAATTCATCCTGAACTAGGAATTATGGTCGTTTGAAGTTGACCCAAAACTCATACTTAAGCATATCTTGCAAAATTTCAGATTTTGCTATTTCCAATTTAATTCTTTTTGAAACTCAAGGTGCTACATCTAGTGACCTTAACACTTAAGAAATTTTAAATTCCTTGATAAAATCTCACTCACTACGAAGAACGGTTCGAGTCTTAGTTCGAAAATTTTCTGGGGTGTTAAAAAATAGCTACCTAATAAGGTAATGTGACATTTTTCTTGGATGGACTAAAACGAATGACACATAAATTGAGACGTATACAGTATTATTTTTTGGTTAAAGATTGTAACAATTCAATACTCCAAAGTAGGGTGAATTAAGAGAATAAATCTCACAAGGGATGATCTTGAACTTTTCTTTCAAAAAAAATAATATTTTATTGTTTACAAGACATACATTAGATTTGTCTCTTAGGAGCATTTATATGTAAGCTAGTGAAATATTATAAGAGTGGAATAGGGTTGAGAGTGGGAGTTCCAGGGTGAAATGGTCAAGAGATGGTGTTGGGGATGTTGGGTGGGTGGGGAAGAGATAAAGAACTTTAAAGTTACTTCTAGAACTTGTTTCTGCTATTTCCATAAGGAAACTTATTTTCCTCATTTTTTAAGGAGCTTGACCAACCAGACAAGGAAAATTTTTAAAAATACTTTTCAGAAAATATTTTGTACTATACGAAACACACCCTCAAAAAATCCAAAAATAGGCCATCAAGAGCTTGTTGGGCCAATGTGTATGCTAATGTTGGCCCATCTTAGTTGGCTCTACCAAATGGTAAAAACTACTATTTAAGAAATAGTCATTTCAGGCGAAAATAACATTTACACAAAAATATCTTTAAATTATGTAAAATAAAATAAAATTTGAAGTATTGTTATTTCGAATAATATATATTGTCCAAAAAGGACCAAAACATTTATGCAATAATGGAGTATTGATATTTTAGGACCTTAACATACCAGGTTTGTTTTGTAAGGCCTGGCATGTATTTAAAGAGAGTGACCTTTTGGAGAAATGTCTCCATATATGTATTTATAATATATCCAAAAGTATGACATATCCCTATGTGGGTGTGACAAAAAGTTGCTAACTTCTAACAATCTATCATTTTCTAAGTGAAACATGAAAGGTATCCATCATTCATCAATTCCATTTCACTCATCCTTTCTTAATGTACCATGATATAACTTATAACTAGTTTAATGTAGTCAGTCATTTTTGTTTGCTTTTTCGTGAATTTTTTCTCAGTAGAGCATATGATATCGATAGCCTCAATATATTTGAAAATTACTTTCTACTTTAGTTAGACCAACCTAAAGGATAAGTATAAAAAGGAAGATTCTTTACAATTGATCGAGGAGCCAGATTTACAATGATATTATAATATTGAAATAATAATGATGATGATGATGATGATGATGATGATGATGATGATGATGATGATAATAATAATAATAATAATAATAATAATAATATTAAAGTAGAGAGAAAAGAGACGGTATTTGTATTATTGATGTGATTCTATGTAGTACGATTATACTTCTCTGGGAGTTATGAACTTAGAGCCTGTTTGACCAATCAACTAAAAATCGCTTATTTTTGAGAAATATTTTTATTAAGATAGTTTTTCAGAAAAGTACTTTTAAAAAACAAGCAATATCATGGTTGACTAATTCATTTAAAAATGTTTGATAATTGCAACAAGTATATGAAGAATTGTCATTTTGTTTTATCATTTAAATAATTAAATGTATGATTGAAATATTAATAAAAGGAAATGAGTTGTTATACGTAGTAACCACAAGTTGTTTATAAGGGGGATATTTGTGTCAAGATTCTTTTCCGCTTCAATTTTTGTTATTTTTAAGAAATAATTAATTTTTCTTTTACTTAAAAGTATTTTTACTTATTTTTCGAACATTTCAAATTTTCAAAAAAATAATCCCCCTCTTCCCCCGAAAAAACATTTTAATTTTCTTTGATGATCATAGAATGTGTAGCCTAATACACAAATTGACAATCACTATACATTGGATAGTGGTTATCAATGTGTTTTATTTATTAGGAGTAATATAAGTAGTAATTGATATTACTTTCAAATATAAAAGTTAATGATGCAATTATCAAATGTAAACGTTAATCACATGAATTATTATCATTTAATGAAGTTGATGAACGATATTTATAGTATTCAATATTCACACAAGATACTTATTATATATCATAAAAGAGAAAATACATGATTACCTCATCTCATCGAACGTATATCCTTTTTTTAAGTAGATACCTAAAGATTGTGGGGGTCCTATTATCCCATGAAACCATTTTCAACAACTATAAATTTAAAGTTTGCGTGATTTTTTTTCATTCACGTGCCTCTAATACGTTAAATTACACCTGATCTAAGAATGGATTAAAATGGTGTATTTATAATTGTTAAAAATATTTTCGTGGATAATAGGACAGCCACAAACTTTTAATGTCTACTTAAAAAAAGGGTATAAATTCGATGGTGCAAACTTTCTTCTACATATAGTTTCTGTGATTATATTTTGTTCACAAGGTACGATTAGACATGTAGCTATAAATGACAATTAGCAATGATTGCATGCTTTATTAAATTCACTAATAAACTCATTCATTTTATATATTTAATAAGTTAAAATCATGTGTCTTCTTTTACATCAAAAGATAGAAGAATACAACATGTAAAGTCCTTCATATCTTCTTCTAAGCAGTATAGAGTGCAATAATGCTATATAATTGTAATCTTATAGTGGTGATTATAAATGACACGAGGCAATTCTGATCGATTGTAATAAAAGTGAAGAATCCATGATAATAACAAAACGTTCTGAATAATCGACTTATTTATCAAATAGAGTCTTATGAAATCTTTCCTTTTTGTTTTAAATCACATGATCAGAACATGACTTGTAAATTTTATTATGACTGTCTCTTATCGATTGTCCCTTAATTTTATTATCAAGAAGTGTATTCACGGCTTATTGTACTAATTTTCGTGACACATTACTCATTCTCCTAATGTGGATCTACTTGTTGTTAATAGATCGGTAAAAATATTGCTCCGATAGATAATTTTATATAGAATTTATTAATATATTATTTAAGATAAAAAAAAAAAAAGAGAAAAAAAAAGATAAGTGTCAAATCATAGTACTAGAATTCTGATTAGTCACCTATCTATCATCAGGATTTTTCATAAACCATGTGCCAATTTGCATATTTATTGGCCCACTATTGGATGTATGTGATCAGTTGGTACTTGGTCCCATACAAATAAAAAATTGTGGACATTTTTTTTAAAATAAAATAAATTTTTTTGGGACTATAATGTTTTTAGGTAAATCATTTAAAAAAAAATATTTTCCATCTAATCGTAATAATTTGTAATTGTCTTTAGTGTACATTGAGTGCATAACAAGTGTATCTATAACTATGTAAGTATATATGTATAATCAGTGTATGTATCAATTATAATAGATAATATAGTGATTATATATTGATCATTTATTGTATACTTGCTAAAATTTATACAAATAAAAATAAAGAACATGATTATTTTTTGTTGTGAGATTTTTTAGATGTTGGGTATTGTAAAAATCTATTAGACATATTGGTCATATAAATTATTTCATTAAAGAAAAAGTAGGAGGTGTAAAAATAATTATTCAAATAATAGAAATGCATCAATAAACTAATTTGAGAATAATGTCACAAACTAAAACGGAGGAAGTAGTATTTATTTATTTCTCGATTCTTAAAAAATAAAAAATAAATAATATTGGAGTGAAAAAATCAAATCCAACCCATCTAACTCGCTCAACCCGTTTAAATTTGGGCGGATCATTGACCCATAACTGTCTCATTCATTAGCTCAACCCAATCCAGTAAAAATTGGATTGATATGTAACCCGAATTGGCTATTGAGAAATCTTGTCAAAATGTTTTTAAAAAAACTTATTTTTCAATTTGATATGTTATATATAGCCATATATAATAAAGAAAAATATTAATTTAATTAGGTACTAAAATAGTTTAATAGAACAAACAAAATAATTAAGTGTAGTAAAAAAATGTGTTGGGTTCGGTCTCGACCCGTTATATACGTCATTACCTAACACATTTTGACCAACCCTTTTCGACCCAAGAAAACTTGGGTTAGGTTAGGAATTGGGTCTTTGTCTTGACCCATTATGACCCGCACTCAAAGGAAAAAAAAGATATTTCTCTTCTCTCTCTTTTATTTAATATATAATACTAATATTTATATGATTTTTCATCTGATATTCGATATTTGTTTAGAGGTGCGACTAACTCAGATTTAGGATAAAAATTCTCACTTCAGGAAGGTAAATCGCTTTGTTCATAATGTAATTATATTTTCATGCTCGAAACGAGACCTCTAATTTAAAATGAAGGAACAATAATTACTCACTATAATATTTCGTTGTATATTAGAACATTGATTGTCAATTAAACCTTTTGTTTTTATTGAGGGTTTTATCTATATGTCGCGAAAACTTAATGAACTAATTTTCCCTAATTTTATAAAAAAAATTCTCTTAGGTTTAAGTCATATATTTCATAGGATCTTCATCTAAGGGTATGATAAATTGAATATCTCAATTTTGAATCTAATTGAAAAATTAATCTTTTCATTGAAAATTCTTGCGCGATGTGAATCGGGTGATTGCAATCTCTCCTTTCTCAATTAGAGTTCTCGCTTCAAACCTTAAATTAGAATAAAAATTTTACCTTTTCGTAGGAAACATTTTATCTCTTATGGGCATACTCACACTGTATGAATTTCACTAAGTCGAATCGATGCAATTCAAAAATCAGATTGTTCAAATGAAAATATATATATATCAAACACAACACTCAGGATAAATTGTTTTTTCTTCCTTTTCTCTTTTGAAGGAAACAACTTAGTACTAGTAGCTAGGTAGATTATTTCACTTGAAAACGTTACATATGGCTAATAAATCGAGGGGGGCCATACATGAATACTAATAAAACAGTGGGTACTATATGTTTTATGATAGAATATGTGGTATGTATCATGCTAGGTCTACATTTAACGTTTATGAAAATATTAAGACAATATGTCTTATTCTTTTCTTGTTCGGGGCCCTTATTTTCTCGAATAGCATGGTATAACCTAGAACATTATATTCGTGAGCACGAGCGTAGTCCTATTAAATTTGCCGTAAAAATTCAATGGGTTAGGTTTAGGTGATAAGTATAGGTTAGATAAAATGTGCAATTGGATTAGAACTAGGCTCAATAGTGATCAAGAGATCAATTATTGAGTATTTGTGTAAACCAGGATCGATCTGATAGAATGATTCTGATAAGAAGTGCTTAATAATAAATCATGACAAGAAGTTCCGAACATCGAATAGTTAAAAAGAATAAATTGAAATTTCTCTTTCTCTAAAAATAGGATTCTCTTTGTTTTTTCATTTGGGGTGCATTACTTATTTTAGATAGGATGGGCGAATAAAGTCTCACATTGATATCCAAAAGAAAGAAAAAAATTGTAGGGTGATCAGTGTGAACAAAGTCGGACTTCGAAAGAAGAAAAGGGTGAAGCATTTTTGAGCAAATCTTGTGGGCAGTTTGGACAAAAGTGAGTGATATCACACCATGTTAAGAGTATTTTAGAGTTTTTTTAGTTTAATATTTGTATCAAAGCCAATGATTCGACAAAAAAAATAGGGAATATTGATTTAGTGCCTTTACCCATTTTTGAGTCAGTTTTTTACCGTTACTCATAGTTCTGAAGACACATATATGAAAAAGGAAGTTAGTGTGTCTTGGTGGCCATAACACATAAATACTCGATTGATGTGGGTGACACCTAGATAATCTCCAAATTAGCCCATCAATAGTGATGGATTATGTGGAACTTAGTTCGACGGAGAAATATTTGAATGTGTGAACAAAGTCCTATAGTGATAGCTGTAAATATAAAGAAGCTACATATAAGATGTAATGATACGTTAAATGGTGTGAGACCTTTTGAAAAATATCATCCGACTTGTAACAAAGCGGCCAACACCTGAGACACGACTAACTAATAAGATTCAGGTTGAAAAGTCTCACTTTTAAATGAGATAAAATGCTCTCTACCAAAAAATGATTACATTCCCATATTCAAAGCTGTGACCTTTAATTAAAAATAAAAAGTATTTATCAATCTATAGTTGTAAATTTGGACACGCACCATTAAATCAAGTCATTTTGCTGACAATTCTTTTTAAACTGTATCCAAGATAACCATAAGATTCTCTAAGGTTTAAGTCATAATTCATATTATCGAAGGATGTAGTAAAATGATTAACATATCTTTTGTTTTTATTGGAAGTCTTGATTTCGAATTCTAAGCTAAAATGAATAATTAACTTTTTGATAGGAAATATTTGATCCTTACTTATACGGTGTGAATTTGAATAAATTGAAATTAGTGAAATTTGAAAATTGAATAATTAAACTATTGTATATTTTTAGATTAGGATTACTATACTCAAGATAATTACACACTAAACAAATACCATCTGTATTCATCCTATCTAATTAAATCCAGAATGTGATATGATTTCGGATGATAAACTAAATATGGGCAGTTCCAATGATTTCACTCTTGAACAAAGTTTATTTTTATTTTATTTTATCTATTTCTTGTTTAAAGTAGAAGAAGATACAAATTACAATATATTTTTTAAAATCAAAAGAGGAATTTGAAAAAAGAGATAAAACCATACTCACAACGATCCAAACATAGTGTTAGTCTCAAAACCATACTTTACCGTTAACAAAAACATCATATAAATTAGGCACAATGATTATCATAAGATCAATTTCAATTTGTTGTTTTATTATTACCTTATCCTTTCCATTTTAACATTATTGTTGTTTCTTTTAATTCAGTTATCTTTCCTGATTTGTTATTGGTATTTTATTTTCTTCAATAGTTTAATCATAATTTATATAATTTGTTTCTTTTGTCTATTTCAAATGTGTTTTGAAAAACATCTTTTTAAACGAAGGTTCCTACCCTTCAAAAATAGAAAAAAATTCACATACAGCCCACCCCTAGCTCTTCACTTTTGAGGAATCACTCTGAGTTTGTTATTGATGTTGATGAATGTAGAGTGTTCTCCTTCCTTCTTCTTTTCTCTCCAAGAGAACCACTATAGTGCTAGTGGCTAGGTTGGTTAATGTCAAACATGTGAAAGTCTAAAAATTAATGAGACGAATTAGGAATTCATAATGACTTCATTGACTAACTAATCATTGAGTAAGAAAGACGTTTTGTGCAGTATTTCAGGTCGAAAATCTCTAGAAGTGTGTCATTAAGATATATAGATTAGGCCAACCTCAGAATTAGATGTGGTCACATTCTCGATCCCACAAGTCTTGTCTACATTGACTTTATTGACTAACAACTCGTTGAGTAAGAAAGACGTTTTGCGCAATATTTTGGATAAAAATTTTCTAGAAGTGTGTTGTCATTGAGATAGACTAGGCCAACCTCAGAATTAGATGTGGTCACATTTTCGATACTACTAGTCTTGATGTCCGCGATGGCTTTATTAACTAACGAATCATTGAGTAAGAAAGACGTTTTGTGTAGTATTTCAAATCGCAAAACTCTAGAAGCGTGTCATTAATTAAGTTAGATTAGGCCAATCTCAGAATTAGATATGGTCACATTTTCAACATCACTAATCTAGTCGTCCACAAATTAATTACCCTCCTTTAATAAAGGTGAAACCCATTCAAAGATAAATTATGATATTCGAGATCATACGAAAGGAAAGGTGTGGTTTCAAAGTTTATTATTATTTGAATTAACAAATATTTTTTTAAGGCCAAATGAAGGGGTTCCAAACAAAAAATAATNGGCCAAATGAGGGGTTCCAAACAAAAAATAATTCAACTTGAATAATACATGGATATTACTAGGGCAAATAAAAAAAACATACATGGATATTACTACTAGTAGGTATTCTGTTATACTCTAATACTAGCTAGAATCCTAGGGATCCCATATTTATCCATAAACATAATTTGACTACAAAATTATATGCTTAAATTTGTAATCTAGGTACTATGTTGTATGACAGGGGGTTCACTATATCATTTATTAGGTTTATTTTGTGAGAATAGTGCTACTTGTTATTCCTATTAAAAGAGCTGTAATTTTTTTCAATGATTTAGGTTTAATTGATTAACTAGAATAGGTAGATAAAAGTACACTAGGTTTAGGATAAGGCTCAACTATTATAGAATCAACTATATTTGGTATGTATTATGTTGATTTTCTAGCATTGAAAGATAAATTCTATTAGTCAAATATATTTTTTTCTTGTAGGGGTAAATTAATTAGAAGTGAAAAAGAGTAGCATGAGTGAACCTTTTCACATTCAATTATTAATTAATTAAACCTTAGAAGGATTCAAATGTTATGGGTTGATTTGCACAAATTAATATATAGAATCTTATGGTGTCATTATATATAATTTGACATTGTTAAGAAAAACAATGCAAAAATAATCGTTTTTTTAACGAGGGTATTGTTGGGATTATGACGACAAATCCTATCGAATCGTCGTAATCTTTAGCATTTGTGGCTGAAATTCTAGCGATTCAACATAATTTTCATTAGGATTTAACTTGAAATCATGACAATCATCATAACTTATTGTTTGGAAATTTAAGGTAAATATTTAATGTTAGTGAAAATATCCAACAAATTAGACTTAATGGTAAACATGGGATCAATAATATATGGGAACTTTCGCAAATAGCCACTATATATAATAAATTTAATTATGTTCCATAGCTATTTTATGCATATTTACGGGATGTAATTGTAGTTTAAGTTGTCTCGTTTGTATAATTCGTGGATTTGTATAATTCGTAGGTTTGTATAATTCGCGGATACATTTGCATAATTTAGTTATTTTTGTATAAACTCGAAATAACGAATTTATACAATTACAAACATCAGAAGTGCAAACAGTAATACAAATTATATTATACAAATTCCGAATTATACAAAAGTTATACAAATTATATTATACAAATTCTAAATTATACAAACGTGCGCATTATACAAAACTAAAAAGTTGAGCGGTATAATTATAACTAAAAGTAGGTCGTAAATTGTAATTAAGGCAAACTATAGCTATATTAACTAATTAACTAGTATATATTTACTTATACGCATAATTTTCCCATAATATATTGAGTATTTCTTCCACCTAAGGAATATGGTGGAGTGATTGTGGTCCTTTCATCCTTAATAGAAGAGGCTTAACTTTGGACCTTGAGAATGCATAACCTTTTTATAAGAAGAGTTTATTGATTTACTCACCTTAACGAGCCTATCGAGGGCGAATTCAGATCAATTAGGTGAGAAAGTTTCAAATATTGAACGATTAAAGAGAAAAAGTCACATTTTACGCAATATCTAAATAGTGTTCTCCAAAGGCTAAAAACAAGACGAGTTAGAGATCCAAAATGACTTCATTGACTAACTAATTATTGAGTAAAGAAGACGCTTTTCTCAGTAATTCAGGTCTAATAACTCTAGAAGCGTACTGTCATTAAGTTAGATTAGGCCAACCTCAGAATTAGATATGGTCACATTTTCTACACCACCAGCCTTGTTTGTCCACTAATCAATTACTCTTCTTTGAAGGTGAAACCAGTTTAAAGATAAATTTATTGTATTCGAAATCAGACGCCGAAAGGAAAGGTGTAATTTCAAATTTATTATTATTTGACTTAAAGGACAATTATTTAAGTCCAAATGAAGGGGGGCCAAACCAAAATTCACCCAACTTGAACCCAACATGATTACTATTTACTACTAACAAGATTTCTGTTATACTCTAATTACTAGGTACAGTCCTAGGGATCCCATGTTTGTACATAAACATAAGTTGGCAACAAATAATAAAGCCCAAATTTTTAGTGCATTTTGCTGTATTAGCAGTACAAAAAAATTCAATGAGTTAGGTTTAATTAATTAATTAGCTAGATATAGGTGTACAAGGTTTAGGAAAAGGCTAAAGTATGATAGGATCAACTATATTTTGGTACATATATCTTGATTTTCTTACATAGGGGACCTCTTAGCATTGAAAGAAAATTTGTATTAGTTAAATAATTTTTCGTGTAGGGGTAAATTAATTAAGATTCAAACGTGAAATTAATAATGTAAAAAATATAGAAGAAATTATCTACTACCAACATTTAGGTGCAGTATAATATTGTTATGATTTCTTTCTATTTTTTTAATCGTCTAGTGGTCGATATTGTCATTAGGGTTCATCTAAATCCGATATTATCATTAGGGTTCACTTAAGTCCATATTTGCACTCGAAAGTCTTAAATTGAGGAGTAGCACGTTTCGAACTAAAAGTAATTTCATACTATTCAAAACTCGAATTCAAAATAAAAAAGTATTTACCTCTCCGATTTCTTTGAATTAAGTTAGCTCCAGCTAGCTACTTCATGTGACCACACTCCTAAACTTGCCCAATCCTAGGAAGTGCTAGTTTTGTGGTTTATTGCTAATTAATTTTTAGATGTTATGCTATATTTCATTATTGAATTTCACAAATATAATCCTAATAATAATAAGATTTTATTATTGACATTATTATGTTGCTTGTCTGAATGGCTATCTATTATTGTATTGTATTATAGTTAGTTTAATTATATAATAGTATTTATTTTGATTGATATTTAAATTTTATTATATTGAATCATTTGATAATGATAAAAAGTCTCATTTTTCTGTAATGATCGATTTTTTGTGATCGCGTCATATCCTATTTTTTTTTCTCATTTTATTTTTACTTATTATTTAATAATCTTATTTTATCATTTACCCTACTTTTTTTATAATAGCTCTACACCTTAAATTTCTTATTGATTTATCCTTCAAATTGTTGGTGCTTGATGTTATGCAATACTGAAAAATTGTAGTCAAATTTATCCAAATGTTATACACTTATATTCATCAAAACAATATAATATAATATGCTACGTTATAAAATAATTATATGTAACAACGTAACCATCAAAACCGATTAATTAGCGTTACACAATTAATTGAAGATGTAAAATTATTTACTCTTAAGTTATCATAACAATTATGATTGGGAAAAGGTTGGCGTGACTTTAAATTACAACATTTTTTTGGCTAAAACAAGCCAATTTCTTTCACAATTATTGTGCTTTCATCCATAAATCAATTATTTGTGCAAATAATATAAATAAATAAATATAAACAAATAATTATTTTTGGGACCATCATTTAAATCATATCTGTATTATATAAAAATTTGCAAAAATAATTTAGAACCCAACTTCAAGAATCCACAATCGAAAATATAATAATCCGCATCTGAAGTTTAGCAACAAAATTTTAATATTTTTATGTAAAATTTGTCTTGACAATATAAAAATCTGCATCGAACAATCACTATTGTAACATATTACGATAGTCAAAGTACAAGAAATAGTAAATAGTAGAAAATAATAATAGAAATGAAATATCAAGATATTCTCAAGGTAATATTACGACCACCAGTATTAAAAATCAAACGAGATTACACTTAACTACTTAAACTAACCATCTATCTTAATCCGTGTCCTCCACACTTCTTCACATTTGTAACAAAGATAATTTTAATATTGAAAACTTTTAAGAGGAAAAAAAGGCTACTTTTGCAAAATCCTTGGCTAAATGCTTAACTTTTGCTGATATTGACTTGAATTTTGGCCTTTTTGGTAAGAAACGGACCTTTTATGGCCCACACCTTTCACTTTCACGATTTTTGCTGAAAGCCCAATATACTTTTTGGCCCACCACGTAAGGACCGGACCATGACACTATGTTTGGAGGGTAGTTACGTATTGTTTCATAATACTATTTTATTTTAATAAATATAAAAGTTTGGATATATTTTATTGTTCTTCGTCATTACATAGACTAGGGGTGCGCATCGATCGGTTCGATTCGGTTTTCTGTGTTATTGGTTCGGTTTATCGATTTTCGGTTTGTAAATACGTCAAACCGATAACCAAACCAATAACATATTTCTTATCGGTTTATGGTACTTAACTATTCGGTTTTCGGTTTAACCAATAAGAAAATACTCATATATATTATATACACGATAAGAAATTTTTCATATAAACCATATGATTTTTTCAGCATTTGGCGTGAAAGTAATAATTATAAAAGTAACGATTATTTTTCTTGCAAGTTCAGACACTAGACACATTCAAAGGAAAAAGTGCGAAAGTAGCAATCGTTTAACCATTAACAAAAAGTGTGAAAGTAACAATCGTTTAACCATTAACAATAAGACTAGTAAATTTAGTATAGTCTTATTGGGTTATCGGTTTAACCATTAACAAAAATCATAAAACCGGAAACTGAACCAATAACCTAATAAAAAAATTTGCAAAACTGTTTAAAAATCGTTAGCCCAATAACCCAATATCAATAAACCAATAGTATTTTTTCCAGTTCGGTTTATTGGTTAAATCGGTTTCTACACACCCCTAACATAGACACATCAACAATTTAAATGATAAACCTACAAGAACAGTAGGGTTTAGAATAGAGGTACCGTAAAAAGGTAGGTAAAGGATAAAATAGACTTATTTGAATAGAAAGTAAAGGATAAAATGGAAAAAGATATATTAAGTTAATGATGCGATCACACCAAATTGATCATTATGCAAAATGAAACTTCCTACCGTTATTTCTTTTACTTAGGTTATCTTCGATACTTATATTATTAGTACTTTCTCTTTGTTTACTATTTTCACCATAACTTTTTACTCTTCCATTTATTTCAAACAACTTTCTTGGTAATCTTTGACTAGTTATGTAATAGTTATAATATCATTTTCAAAAAATTATCGATATTGATATTATAATCTTTGATTTATCCCATGAAAATAGAGATAAAATCTACAAACACGCTATCTTCTCATGTCTTGCTTCTTGAAATATATTGGGAGAATGTTATTATTATTATTGGATAAAAGCAATCTAGATATTATAACTATTGGATGACTAGTCCATAAATCAAGTGTTCCTATTAATAATTATACTTCTTATATTTGTGCTAAACTTCATCTAAAATTGCTTAAATTTGAACACCAATTATCACAATTTCTCTCCTTGTTGACTAATAATTTAGTTATTATATTATTAGCATTCAAATATGGTTGGATTCACACAAATACTACAACTAAAAAAAATTATCAATCAAAATAGTTTTTTGTATAAAATATTTTCTTTAATGCCCTTCTCTTGTTTTTGTCCTTCTCTTCGAATTAATAAAAATAATTTGACCAGTAAACAAACTAAAAATACACAAACAAACAGAGATTATGACAATTATTATTCAATAATTAATTATAATTGTCTGGCATTGTAATGGTGGTTCACATGTCAAGTTGCATTTATATTATTTGTTATTAAAATAAAAAATAAAAACCAATGTTATTTTCACGTTTGGCATCCACCAAAACGTGCTATTAATAATTTAATATGTCTAAAACATATATACAAATTATATTATATTAGTGTAATATACTTTATGATATCTTGAACAAAGACAATTACAAGTTGGACCCAATTGAAATGATTCCACAACGTGACGCCAACGCGAATAACATTTTCCTTTATTACAACAATAATAACAAACTCAACGTAATTTTATAAGTAGGTTCTGAAAATAACTTGTATTATAATAAAATGATTGAAACTTTTTTACCTTGAACAAGAGGTCTCGATCGTGTTCCAGTCCTAAAAATAAAAAGAGTTAGGTTGGGAGTACCGCCTTTAAAAATAGACCCCGCAATACGTAAATTCAGATTAATCGAACATCAATATGAATATTAAATATCGAGTGGAAAAAAGTAAGTAAATTCTGAAGAAGAAGGTGATATGTATGTGGTCTCACTCTTACAGGCATTGTATATGTAGAGTGTTTTCGAAGGACAAGATTTTTTTGTTTTTACTATTAACGTATTTTAACAAACTTACGATAAAAATTATTTACTCAGAATTTACATTACAATATTGTACTAATATGATTTACAATTATTGTAGGTACCTTAATTACTTTGATTGTGCATGCAAAATAAATACCCATTGACAATCTATAAAAGATCATACTCTCTTTTTTTTTGAAAAAATGGCCTTTAATTACAAGGGATTCACCAACAACAAAAAAGCCCATTATTTGTGATGAGTATGTCTATCACAAAAATTGAGAGGAATTTTATGATAGATATTATAAAAAATAAATATGGACAAAATTTGTGATGGACTGATAATCTTAGGATTATTTTACTTTTTTCATTACGAATTTTTGGAGCCTCACATTATAGAACGAATGATTTGTTTTCAAATTAGTTTCAAAGAATGGCTGAGAATAATCTTTATAAAAAAGCATCTTCATTTGATGGCTTGACTTTCTCAAATAATCAATTCAAATTTCAAGTCGATTAGATCAATTTATTTTATTTTAAAAAAAATAAAATCAAGATCAAGATAAATATTTATCATTATAATAAATTATCCTACGTTATATATGTAAAAAACTTACTAAATAAATTGAAAGAACTAAGCTCAAAGCGACAAAGTGTTTAACAATTGGAGTATTTTTACTTAAGTAAGTTTTAAGCTAAGATAATTTGGTTAAATACGAGTCATATTTTCTTTTTTGGGCGAGTATTTGAGAATACGGTCACTTTTTTTATTTTAACTATAAAAAGAATTATTATATTTGATAATGTATTGATTAGGCTCACGTTATCAATTTGAAATTTCATCTTAGACATGAACCTGATATTTAAGTGAAAACTAAATTAACCAACACAAGTATGGATAGAATTCTGCACGAACAAGTGATATTTAAGTCATGGGTTCAAAGTCTAAAAATAATCAGACATAGTTAAAAATGTGATACTTTAGAGTTTAGGGGATAAGGATAGAAGAGCGAATTTAAATTTTGCGTGAACTATAATTTAGTATTTAAGTAGAAAATAGTGATAAATTCATTATTTATCGAATTTCAAGAGTGCAATACATGATATACGAATTAGATGTACATACACATTCGAATCATATCATGGACAATATATAATTTGATATTTAAGTAAATAAGAGTAGATAAAGAGCTAAGTTCAGATTCAACTGCAAACAAAAAATTCTCTAGTTTTGAATAAAGGTAAAATTTATGTATATTCTATTCTCTCAGGCCTCATTTTATGAGATTATATTTATGAGATTACATCAAATATAAGGGATTGCTAAATATAATTGTTGTTATTATTATAATATAATAGCAAATCAACATTTCATTTATTTTCTTTTCATATATGAATTATTCCTTCAGAGCATAAAGCCTACATGTAGGAGATATGCTAATTTAATATTACCTGGAAATTAGTTAACTTGTTTCTCTTTCTAAGTTGAAGCATTGAACTATTAGATATTAATATTAGCACTTTAACAAATATGGTCATAAAAATAATTCTTCTTCTTTTACAATATTTTCCAAATTCAACTCCATGAACATTCATTGAAAATCATCTTCTTTAACAATATTTTCCAAATTCAATAACTTGTCTCAACTCATCGAAGATATTTAATATTACTTTTTTTAGTAAGTAATTGAATTTACTTCTCATACTCTCTTCTTCTTCTTCATTTTTTATTTTTTTTTGAAAATGGGGTTAGGGGATGATTACAAATAAAAATTTAGATAATCAATCAACTGAACCATAGAAATATCTACTTCTTCCGTTTACTTTTACTTCATAACTAAATCAAATTACATAGATTTAATATTTAAATTTTTAATGTTCGAAAGATATATGAAAAACAAATAAGTTTCAATCCTTCTCATATTAATATGATAGAACAAAATACATCTCAAAATATTGATAAAATCGTTGTCGTTTGACTCTCAAGAACAAAACACGACAAGTAAAAATAAATAAAAAAATATCATTTCCTTTGAATTATATAAAATAAAATAAAAAAGGAAGATCTTCTACCTATGTAACTACGACTCATTAGTAGTGTTAGGTAAGTAAAAATTTTTAGTATAAAGTCCTAGGTAGTTAAAAATAAAAAGTAGTACTAGTAATTGCGCCGGCTTTCCTTATCCTACGTATAATTTTCCCCATTAAAATCGATCACCCTAATTATTTTTCCTGATTTTTTATTTGGTATTGGATATTCATATTAAAGTTTGATTAAATTCGAATTCAAGTCAGAAAATTTTATATCGGGGGTAAAGAGCTTTCTACTATAAAAGATTGTTTCATCAAAATATTTGATTAAAGATGAATGAATATTTACCATTCCATCACAATTCTCGAACTTGTAATTAACCCTTTCTTGGAACCCTCTCCTCTTTGTCCACTCACTTTCCTCACTTATTTTCAGCTCACAATATTTTTATATTTATATCCACAAAAATCTGTATGCTCATTTCTCACCTAACAAACAAAATCTCTCATTTTCTCTTTTGTAAAATCTTGAATTCTTCAATTTGATTGAATGACGGACTATAGATTATGGAGTAATAGTAATACTACTAATACATCTGATGATAATATGATGATGGATGCTTTTTTATCTTCCGATCCATCCTCTTTTTGGCCCAATCGAACCTCGATTTCTCCGACTCCGGTGAACGGAGGAGTGGGAGAGACGATGCCGTTTTTTAATCAAGAATCACTACAACAAAGGCTTCAGGCTTTAATTGACGGTGCTCGTGAATCATGGGCATATGCTATTTTCTGGCAATCATCGTCGACGTCGGATTTTGCGACCCCATCTGTGTTGGGTTGGGGAGATGGGTATTATAAAGGGGAAGAAAATAAGAACAAGCGTAGAGCGTCGTCTAGTTCAGCTAATTTTGTTGCTGAGCAAGAGCATAGAAAAAAGGTGCTTCGTGAGCTGAATTCATTAATTTCCGGTGTACAGGCCGCCGGCGCCGGAAGTGGAAGTGATGATGCGGTGGATGAAGAAGTGACGGATACTGAATGGTTTTTTCTGATTTCAATGACCCAATCGTTTGCTAATGGAAACGGGCTTCCGGGCTTGGCGATGTACAGTTCAAGCCCGATTTGGGTTACTGGAACAGAGAAATTAGCTGGTTCTCAATGTGAACGGGCCAGGCAAGCTCAAGGTTTCGGGCTTCAGACTATTGTATGCATTCCTTCAGCTAACGGTGTAGTCGAGCTTGGTTCGACTGAGCTGATATTCGAAAGCTCGGATTTGATGAACAAGGTTAAATATTTGTTTAACTTCAATATTGATATGGGCTCTGTTACGGGCTCAGGTTCGGGCTCGTGTGCTGTGCATCCCGAGCCCGATCCTTCGGCCCTTTGGCTTACGGATCCATCTTCCTCAGTTGTGGAAGCTAAGGATTCGTTAATTAATAGTAGTAGTAGGGATGTGCAACTTGTGTTTGGAAATGAGAATTCTGAAAATGGTACTCAAAATCAGCAGCATTCTCAACAAACACAAGGATTTTTCACTAAGGAGTTGAATTTTTCGGGTTATGGATTTGATGGAAGTAGTACTAGGAATAAAAATGGAAATTCTTCGATTTCTTGTAAGCCGGAGACCAGGGAGATATTGAATTTTGGTGATAGGAGTAAGAGAAGTGGAAGCTTGTTTTCAGGCAGCCAATCACAGTTCGGGCCTGGGACCGGGCTCGGGCTCATGGAGGAGAACAAGAACAATAACAATAACAAGAAAAGGTCACTTGCATCAAGGGGAAACAATGAAGAAGGAATGCTTTCGTTTGTTTCGGGTGTGATCTTGCCAACTTCAACAATGGGGAAGTCTGGTGGAGGTGGAGATTCGGATCACTCAGATCTCGAGGCCTCAGTGGTGAAGGAGGCCATTGTAGAACCTGAAAAGAAGCCGAGGAAGCGAGGGAGGAAACCGGCCAATGGAAGGGAGGAGCCATTGAATCACGTGGAGGCGGAGAGACAGAGGAGGGAGAAATTGAATCAAAGATTCTACGCTCTCAGAGCCGTAGTCCCAAATGTCTCGAAAATGGACAAGGCATCACTTCTTGGAGATGCAATTGCATACATCAATGAGTTGAAATCAAAGGTTCAAAATTCAGATTTAGATAAAGAGGAGTTGAGGAGCCAAATTGAATCTTTAAGGAAGGAATTAACCAACAAGGGATCATCAAACTATTCCTCCTCCCCTCCATCGAATCAAGATCTCAAGATTGTCGATATGGACATTGACGTTAAGGTGATTGGATGGGATGCTATGATTCGTATACAATGTAGTAAAAAGAATCATCCAGCTGCGAGGCTAATGGCAGCCCTCAAGGACTTGGACCTAGACGTGCACCACGCTAGTGTTTCCGTTGTCAATGATTTGATGATCCAACAAGCGACAGTCAAAATGGGGAGCCGGCTTTACGCTCAAGAGCAGCTTACGATAGCATTGACATCAAAATTTGCTGAATCGCGATGAAATTATCTCAGTAGTGAGCTCTGTATAATGGATCTTTTCTGTATATAAATGTGAAACCAATACTAGAGATCTCAAGTTGAGGCTTTTTAGTTCATGTAAGATTAGAGATATTATGCAGCTTCATCCTTTTGTATTCTTCATCCAGGAAATAAATTATGAGAAACCAATAATTGGTGGCTGATGAATTTGATGTTAGTAGCAATTTTCATTCAATTGGTGACACTTATTTTGGGACAGACCACTCGTCATTTTACATTAGGCAAATTGGAAGAAAGTACTAAGTATTTTTTAATTGAACGTAACTTGTGATGTATGAACTAAACGCATGACATAAGTTCAATCCATGTAACAAACAATCACCTTTGCATGTTAGTGGAGAAGATAGAGGGTGGATAGATTATGCATTGAGTTTCAAGTTGTACACTAACTAGTCATAAATAATTTTTGACCTTGTGTATATAATATGATTTTCTGACGAAAGAGTTTGGACAAATGCGCTTCCGCTCCTCTAGTTTGGCCCCTACTTGCTTATGAACACTTATTTTATTTAATCATTGGCTGAGTAATATGTACTTCTAGTTCATTGTTCAAGATTTTTTTTTTTATTTTTCTTTTTGTCGAGATAGAAGTTTTTTATTTAATTATGATGGATATATTAGTTACGGAGTATGCAATCGCCTTTACTAGAAAACTTATTAGTTTTTAATAATAAACTTTTTAATGTAAATATAAATATCGAAACTTAATATAAATATCAAAAACAGAGTGAAAAACCATAAAAGATAAATGGATGTATTACTTGTGTAAAAACCGTACCGACCAATAAATCGAATCGAAAAAGTGTTATTGATTTATTGTTATTGGGTTATTGGACTAACGAGTTTTTAATGGTTTTATAAATGAAAGTTATCGGGTTATTGGTTCGGTATTGGTTTTTAATATTTGGTTATTGGGTACACCGATAACCCATTAAGACTAATAATTTACTTGTACATAAATATTATACATTAATTTCAATACCTTACTAGTTACTGTCTTTATCTTTTAGCCTTCAATTCACACTTCAAAGTGACTTTTAGTTCACAACTTTACATTATACAAAACGTCAAAATCTAAAGTAAGAACTATATTCCTCTTAATTTCTCTTTGTGTTAAATTTATTAGAGAAGTCATATATTTTATTTTATAAATATTTCTTATTGGTGAAATCAAAATTAAATCGTTAAAGATCAAAACTGATAAATCGATAAAAAATCTCTTATTAATTTAATGTATTTAAAAATCAAAAATTAATAAACTGAATCGATAATATATAAAATCGAATCGACCGATGCACACCATGTTAGTAACTAGTTGTTTGTTTTAGTCCAGAAGAAAGCACCAAACAAAGGGGTAGGGCTGCATTTTCATTTATAGAGAATTCATTGAATTTGGTCAAATCATAGCTGTATTCATTGGACCAAGAAATATTTTAAAGTATATATTACTATTGTTATAATATAATGTCATGAGTATCATTTGAGTTTGAAGTGACACAAGCCCTTTAAATGCAGTTAATTTAGGCACAAACTTTGTTATATTCCCGCCGTCCAAATAGTTGTTACATTTCATTTATTAAAAATCAACTTAACTAATTTTTAAATTTAATTTTATATTTTTAAAAATTAAAGTTTATATATACAAATACTATTTCAATTTTTTATAAATTCTAAGTTTTTTGTATCAATATAATTGAAAAATACATATTAAAATTTATATAATTTAACGCTCGAGAATAATTTTAGAATATTATTTTGGTCTTATGAATTGTGTAATAAATAGTTTATATCTGTTAATCAAATAGACAGAGATTGATAGATGTGACAAAGATTCGTTTTGTTTGAGGTTTTATAAAAGCTTTTATGTATAGTTTGATTTGTTTTTTTTTCTAAAAAAAAATAAAATATACCAACTTTAGTAACAAAATATATTAAATTTATATATAATAAATAGTTAAATTTTACAGCCAGCTTATTTATCATTTTTTTCAAGCCACCTTGTAGTTAAAGTTATTTTGTTTCGATATTTTATTGCTAATATATCAAAATATTATTATAAAAAGCATGTAAAATATGAAAAATTGATTTCAAAGAATACTTTGATCATTATAATGATATGTTAATATAAATAATAATTGTTATAGATTAGTTTGATTGTATATTGTCAGTATATATTACTATATACACCGAGAATATGACTATTAAATATGAACAAAATCATCTACATCACCCTCTGTAATATTTTAATTAAAAAGAAA
Organism: Solanum stenotomum; assembly: GCF_019186545.1. NCBI lineage: Eukaryota > Viridiplantae > Streptophyta > Magnoliopsida > Solanales > Solanaceae > Solanum > Solanum stenotomum. The sequence goes on along the minus strand of NC_064291.1, from coordinate 682,952 downwards.
ATTATTAGTGTATATAAAAGAAAAAGAAAAAGAAAAAAAAAGCTCAAGTTTAAAGCGAATCTTATTGACCAGATTAAATTGACTTGAAGACCAATATTGAATTGTTGAATACAATAAATTAATTTTAAAATGATCATGTTTTACATGTGAAATTCATTTTTATATATATTACTATAGTATTCACTTTTTTAGTTTACACTCTGATGGGTCCATTAAAGTGTTCACATTTCTTTGTTTATTTGGAGAGAAGGATGTGAAAGTCAAAAATTTGGGTAGAAAATTAGTCGATAATCTAATTTTGTCTGATTTCTCTTATTTATATATTATGATCATTACTCCCTTACTATTTTTGTCTCCAATTTTGTTTTTTATTTCGATTATCATATTATTTGGTATTATTATTGTTTTTTTTTCATACTTAATTTTGATATGTTTTACTTGAGTCAAAAGTCTATCGAAAACAATTTTTCTACCTTTACAAGATCAGGGTAAGAATGTTCAAAAACAACTTTTTTGAAGCCCCGAAATTGCCCTAAATGTGTTGATGTAGTAATTGTACTAAACTCTCTTTTTTATTTCTTTCCATATAAGCAAATGTATAACTAAAGTATTTAGTAAATAGAAATATAATTCTATTTAGTTTATGAATGAGCCCACAATATAAATGTATAGAGCTGGGGAGTCAGTGTAGTAGAGTAAGTGGATATTTTTTTGTTTTTGTGTAGATGAAGATTTTGCTTTTATAAAATATTCTTTCCACAAGTACTCCTTCATCCTTAATTATAGATTTCAGCTTCAAATCCTATTATGAATCACCTTTATTAAAAGCGTTTTAACCTTCTAATATGAGAATTTCCAAATTTAAAAGTTTTGCATTACTAGCTCTCGAGGATTTTTCAATTAATAGTAAGAATAACAATAGCCATTACCCTAAAGATTGATTCACCTTTATTTTAGGGTATAAACCAAAAAAGAATGGATATTATTAACACAAGACCTTTAACCTTTAACATCTCCAATAAAATGGGAGAATTTTTTTTTAAAAAAAAATCCACCCTTAACCTCAACATCCTCAAAAATTCAATTATCAATATCATTATTTTATTTACATATCAATTTCTTCATATCCTATGCATTTTTTATTACCTTTTAAACTTTTTATTTTCTTCTTTTATACATCAATGACTCTCAATTGCTTAACCTGCCAAGTTCTAAAAAGAACAGATTCACATGAGGAACTAAGGGAAAAATTCAAAAATGTTGATGAAAAGTCGAATTTTCGCCTTTTTTCAGGCGGAATCGAGAGGAACTGGTCAGGGAACTTGGTACAAAAGCCAAGATTTGAAAAAACGAGGGCTCGAACACTAATGGGACAAGAAACTAACACGAAAAAAGGTTCTCGGAGGGTTCATAATAGTGGTCCGATAGAGTTCATGACTGATTCGCCAAGATTGGCGAGGAGCCCCGGGATGAGAAGGGATTGGAGTTTTGAGGATTTGAGGCAGGTGATTAAGCGTTGATTAACGCGTCATTAAGGGTTGATTAATATGTAATTATGATCATGTATGTACATGTACTTGATGAAACTATTTAATTATCTTTATCTGAATTTACATATGTTCTGCATTTCATTGTTTGAATATATATATATATATACATCAATGCAGATGTTAAACTAATGAAGCAACAGTAAACTTGTCTCTTCATGATAAGTCATGGGTTCAAGTCGTGGAAGCAATCACTAATGCCTACATTAGGGTAGGTTGTCTACATCACACCCTTTGAGGTGCGATCCTTCCTCAAACCTTGCATGAACATGGAATACTTTGTGGACCGAGTTGCACTTATATATAGATTGTTGAATCTCCTAAACGACACAAATCTTTTGTCTAATATTTTTGATGAATATTCTGCCTCCGCCACTGAATAAAGCTTGGTCTAAGCCTAATTTTATGCTATAATAGTATTTGTGCAATCATAATCAATAAATACTTCCCTTAATCAAACTCAGAACCATATGCAAAATTCAAACTCTGAAATGTTTCTTGAACAGATAACCAAAGAATGCAACAAATCATGAAAGATAGTTTCTTCTTGAATGACAAATCGGACTAGGGATGATCGATCCACATACAACAGATACAAAAAACAACATATCTAGTGTAATCCCACAAGTGGAGTTATCCACATACAACAGATATGTACAGAAACACATGGTCAAGAGTCTCATGAAACATATGAAGATTCGTTTCGTTGGAAGAAAGTAAGTCCCAACCACTAAAGTTCTAGCAGAAAAAAAGTATCCTAAAGTTACTCTAAAACCTAAATTTCATACCTGACAAAACCTGGACATTAGCAATGGTCAGGATCTTCTCACTTGTTTGAACAGAAGCAAAAAATTAAGAGCCATGTAAGTCGGGCATCCGATATCTGCAATTGCATCAGTTGGTGAGTGCATGAAAATAAACAACAAACATGAAGAGCACCAACATACGGAAATGAAACGGGAAAAGGTCCAAATTTACCCTCCGTTATATTATCGGGCCATTCATATCCTTACTGCTACCTAATCGTTTCATACTTGCCCTCGACTTTAAAGGAGCTCCAGCATAGATTGAGTGGAATCCACATGTCAAAAAACATTGCGAAAAAGGTCCAGATTTACTCCTCTACTTATAACTATGGTTTAAAATTGTCCTCCATAACACTTTAGGTTGGATCTCCATTTAAGGTCAAGGACAAACACGAGACGATTTGCTAACAACAAGGGTATGAATGGCAGGTCTAAAAATATAGTAGTATAAAACTAAGATGTTTTGTATAGTAGAACAAAAACGGAACACTTACAATATCATCCGAAGTTCATCCGTCCTTCCAATGTTGTACATAATGATATTGCAACAAGGCTGCTAACAATTGATAATGTTCAGTGACATACTTGACCTTAACTTATTGTCAACAATTTCAGCTCTTCTTATTTCTAGCTTCTGCTTTCCAATTTCTTCTGCTGGGAATAGATTTGGGTGTTCCGTGATTTTCCGATGCAGTCACAGGTGAAGAAATAACATTACTCATTGCGACATCTGACTGTTCAACGTGGGGTAATAATGTTGCTTGACCTCCACCAGTTGAAGCTAAATCTGATGAAACCATATTATTAGTACTAACTTCATTCTGCCTGGCAACATGGGCCTTTCGGGCATCCCTTTTCCAATTTCGCCCGGAGTAAACACGGGTGACAGACTCTCGGGAAGAAACATCCACTGGCTTTACATATGCCCGGGGAGCAACATTCACTGGCATTGAAGTGTCCAGCGGAGCAACTTCCACTGGAACCGAAGAGTCCAGAGGAGCGACATTCACCAGCAGTGTACTATCCCGGGGAGAAACAATCATGGGCACCCCCACTGGCAATGAAACTAGTTGGTTTGTGCCCAACACCTTCATATTATCAGCTTTAAGACGTTTCCTTTCTCTATATCTGCGTTGACGCTCCCGATTTTTTAGCCTCTTAGCCAAAATGTCATCACTGATTAAGGTTTTCGGCCCATTAACCTGAGGTTTCTTCACAGGAACATCCATTCTTGAAGTTCAATTATCGGTTCAAACTAACAAGAAACCAGCATTTACAGACAAACTTCTTCACACGGTGAAATAGTTGTTTATTCCAAGGAACAACCTCACAGAACAGTACAAATATATGATGTCTTAACCATCTCAGATAGTGAATCAAACAACAAAATGCTTACTTAGACATCAATTTAACTCGGGAGATATGGAAACCCTGAATTTATCTACTCCAAGAAGAGTACAGGAGTCTTGGGTTCATGGTCTGCACGAGAAACCTGTATTTGGCAATCTTATCTGTTATTTAGCATAAAACGACAGAATCACCTAGGGAACCTGAATAAATACCCTCAGAGGAATACACTTAGGAATATTCAACTGAAAATTATCAATTCCGCAGACGCACCTCAATATAGATTAAGCCATTCATCTTGCAAAACATAGTGATATGATGGCTAAAGAGAACTATTCCCCCTTGAAAACCCCAATTGGCAAAATACTACAAAACAATAACCTCATGTGCAATACAGCGTTTGAGGCCAACATTAACGTAGTGTGCAATTCTTCAACTGTTGAGCAGCGTCTACAGAGAACTAATACACATCAGCAGGCAGACTTCAGACACGTCCTGTACAAAAAAAAAAAATCAATCATCACATCTTAACCAAAACTATCTTGCATGCCAGTACGGCTTCATATCGCTGCACAGACTACCGATTGTAATTAAATGTTAACACATTGACTTAGACATGGAAGCTCAATTACTAAAATATTCAAATGATAATGATTCGGAAATCCAAACTCACCACCGGAAAAAATACAGTTGCCTATCATAGTTTTTAAAAATTTATTTATTTATACAAAATGCTCACAAATTCCCATTTCACAAAAGAAGCTGCTTCCTGACTACCAATTTTATATTGATTGCAGTTTTGTTTGAAGATGCTCAAGCATTTCTTCAGATAATTTGACAAGTATCTCTCCAAATCTTCTGTAAATTGCATAATTACTCTTTCCTTGAATAAGCAGTTGACACTCTTCATATTCTTGAAAGACCAAATCAAATAATAGGTGACGGAAAAGCTTTATCTCTAATGCTCATGAATTGGGCAGATGTTACACCAACAAGCTAATAAGGACTTGCACTATTTGTACATTCTTGCAGTTTCCCCCCGTTACATCACTAATAAAACGTAATCATAACGCATACCCACAACAGTTATAGAATAAAAAGCACCCTCCTAAAAATGCATGGTTCATCTCACATTGAATTGAAATTGTAAAAAAGTACTCATTCTAACAATTTCCTTCATTACCATAAACATGGTTTTTGATATCCTAAATATTGTTTTCAAGAACAAAACAAAAAAACAAATCATAACAAAACTACAACTTATGACATATGTGTAGCATATTTTTTCCCTTTTACAACCATTTCAAGCAAACTATCTGAATGGGTCGAAGCAAAACATTTACCAAGTTTTTGACAAGACGTTTGCATATCCTCGATTACTCTAGAGAACGGATAAGATATCATAGGCTTCACAACAAATTTATTGGTTAAGTAAACCTCTAGGATCTTCTTTTACTTTAATGAAGTGGCCACAACATCATTTTCTTACTATCACAGGGAATACTATTATTAGATAACCTTTTACTGTTTGTTTTGTAGTGTTGTGAGAGGCCAAAGCCAATTGATCTGTAGTGTAGACTGTCACATTATGAACATTTTGCAACTGGGCTTTCTACTCTAAGATGAGAAAAAGGGAAAATTGAACCTGTTTTGAACCCGGAAACTTAAACCAAAGTAACTCTCAAATATTAGTTCTTGTACGCTTATACATGATGTTGAATCTACAACCTATGTAATATATAACTCAAACTGAAACTTCAGGGGAACTAATAAATATATCTAAGCTCAAGGATATAGACCCTAGAAAAAGAAACATCATACTTTCTTCTTCCACTATTTTCACATCATAGTGTTTTCTAACTCGCTTTTGTATAGAGGTACCTTCCTCCATAGTTCAATGTTTCTAGCTCCCTCCATCATCCACATTGATATGCTGAGGATAACCCAGTGTTTTTTCTGTCTCTGCTAAGATTTGAATGTGACACCTCATGGTTCTCAACCCACTTTAGTGACCACTAGGCCACAACCTTGGGTGCCAAATGACAAAAACTTCTTACTACTTCCTGTCCAGTTATGCAAGGTAAACAGCATTTTTCTTTTACTAGATCTAGTTAACTCATTTTTTATCCTCATTCCAGTAATCAGGACAATTTCTATCAATTAAATTGTACTGGCATATACACATATAAATAGCACCAACAACAACAACAACATACCCAGTGATAATCCCACTAAGTGGGGTCTGGGGAGGGTAGAGTGTACGCAGACCTTACCACTACCTCGTGGAGGTAGAGAGGCTGTTTCTGGAGGACACACATATAAATAGCACCACTTTCTCCAATTAGACACTTGACAGCAAGTGAAAGTAACAGACAACTTATACGGTTACACATTTTCTATTCATGTAGTCCACTAGTTTTGGAAATATATTGTATCAAGATGAGTTACCATATCAGAAGCATTATATACAGATGTTATTAAATCTTTCAGGTTATAATCATAAGAGTTTCCATTTGCTTTACATCATAAAAGCACTATACAACTGCACAAATCTTAAAGAGCTTGTTCAACTTGCACAAAATGTCAAATCAATAGCCAGAGTTTGCAAATAAAGTTTGAGAATACGGGAAAAAATCGTATCACAGCATAAACAAGATTGAGTTAATAATTGTAATTCTAAGAAGTTAAATTTGTAGAAGTGCTTAATGCCTACAGCAGCAATCCAAAAGAGCAAGCATATCACCAAAAAAAAAAAATGGAAATACAAGGTACAAGCTCTAGAACATAAAGTACACATTAATCTCACATACCACTACCTCCCATTATTCTCTTGTTTTGTTTTGAAAAGTTCCATAAAAGACCCTTCATAGAATCCTAAAGCATTTCTAATCAAGACTCAAGACTCCCAAATTTCATGGTTTGTGAAAAAGAAAACTTTTTTTTGCACATGCATAGCGTCTACGACCTAAATAACTAAAGAAACTCAGGTTAGAACTAAGGTGAGTGAAAGATTGCAACTTACCATTGAAACCAAAACAAAAAAAAAAAGATTGCATTTTGCCCTTTCTTCCCACTTCTTTTCCATTTATTGGGTGAATAGGGGCAAGTTCAAGTAAAGCAAGGCAACAAACAAGAGGATGATAATTCGGGAAAAAATAAACTCTATAAGAAGGGCAAAAGTCACATCACAGCATAAACAAGATTGAGTTTAACTATGAAGCAGCAACCAAAAGAGCAAAGGGCATCCCGCATTAGCAGAATACGAAGAAGGGCCACACCCCCAATGAGGTGTGATATAGACAATCTAACATAATGCAAGCATTAGTGGTTGCTTCCGCCACCCGAACCCGTGGCCTAAAGGTCGCACAAGATACAACTTTACTGTTGCTCCAACGCTCCCCTTCTCCCAAAAGAGCTAGTTTATCAAAAATACAAGGTACAAACTGTAAACCATAAAGTACAAACTACTCTAACATACCACTACCTCCTATTGTTCTTAAGTTCCATTAAGACCCTTAATTAGAATCCTAAAGCATTTTTAATCAAACTAAGCAAACACATCCCATAATTAAGGAAAGTGAACATTTGCAACTTCCCACTGAAAAAAAGACTAAAAAGATTCCATCTTTGCCTCTTTTACTTACTTTTTTTTTCACATTGAATCAAAGAGAGAATTCTATAAACAAGAAAATGATACTTCACAAAAAAAAAAAAAAAAAAAAACTATGGGAAGGGCAAAAAATTGTACCTGAATGGGTTTGTTTGGTGATGAAAGAGGGAAAGATCTGAAAACCCTAGACATGTAAGAAGATAGAACAATAACAATGGTGTCTTTAGGCAAAAAAAAATCTTGTCCTTTTGACTTCTTTGAAGGTGAAAAGTAGTCAATATAAAACAATGGTGTGTTGATAACAAGTGGGGTGGTGGCGCAGTTGGCTAGCGCGTAGGTCTCATAGCTTCTGAGTAATCCTGAGGTCGAGAGTTCGAGCCTCTCTCACCCCATTGCTTCTTTTGTTTTTTGTTTTTTCTCATTTAATCTTCGGTATCGGCCTGAGCCTTATTCGGTGTTCGGTACCCAATTGTTTGTTTGTTTTTTTGGTTTATCATTCTATGTTTGGTACCAGCTTGAGCCTCACCTCATGCTATGATTTCAGTGCTGACTAACAATTACATGTATTTACCAAAACAAATACAAAAAGATCATAGTATTCCCACTTCTGCTCCAGCATGACTCGAACCCTCGATGGTGCAAGTGTTCAACCACTCAATACTCATACTAACACAGTATGCTACTCAGCATTAGTTGATTCTCCCTTCGTAACTTTAAAGTTTTGATATATTAGTCCGACTCGATGTCCGGTACCCCACATCAGAGTTTGACTAAATTTGTGGGCTAAAACACTTCCTAACAAAGATGACTTTGTACCCATGGGAACTCAAACCCAGAACCCTGATTAAAGATGAAAAAATACTTATCGCTCCACCACAACAAGAACCCTTGTTAGTATATTAGCCTTCTATTACCCAAAGAAAAAAACAAGAAGAGTAAAGAAACTCAGGCAGGACCTAGAACATTAAAGTAGGAAAAATCAAAGATTCAAATACTTGCTGCTAACTTGTCCAATAAAAGTTGAATTTTTTTATAATAATGATTATAGGTAACGAAACTAAAACAGTGTTTAAACTAAGCCCACCATATATAAATACTTGCACCAAAATAGCAGACTAAACAGAGTTTAACAACTAAAAACACCAACACATACAATTAAAAAAAAAAAAACTTGAACCAAAGTTCTTAAACTAAACTAAAATGGTGTCATAATCCCAACAGTGATTAAAACTAAGGACTACAAGAACCATCATCATACATATAGGGGGATTGACCTCTATACTAGATAGGGCCAAGCCCTATCGTTTAGATGGTCTCTCGTCATCCTCATCCTCTCCGCCATCATCATCATCAGAGTCATCATCTTTGCCTGATCTCTTCCTCTTTGGCGGGGCCTCCACCTTCCCGCTAGTTTCTTCATCATCGTCCTCTTCCTCTTCCTCCTCAACAGCCTCTTCCTCGCCATTTTCTTCTGGTTCAAAATCACTAGCATCTTCTTCATCCTCAGCATGTGCCACTGGCCTAACAAGATACTCCGTACCCAGATCTTCCTCTTCTTCACCTTCCTCCTCATCTTCATCATCTTCGTTGTCATCGTCATCATCATCATCACTGTCGCCTTCATCGTCCTCATCATCCTCATCGTCCTCATCATCCTCGTCGTCATCGTCTATAGAGTGAACTTGTGGACCACTGCCAGAGCTCTGTATGACCTCTTTCTCCTCCTCCTCGTCATCCTCGTCACCGTCATCATCATCATCATCCTCGTCATCATCGTCCTCGGCGTCCACTTCCTCATCTTCGTCAAACTCTTGGAGTTCTTCATGAGTTGTTTCTTCCTCAAACTCACGTTCATCGTTGACGATAGCCATGTCAGAAAATTCACCTGAGACTAAGTTAAAATTAGATCTTCAGAATTTTTTTATTAGTCTTGAATTACTACATGCAGATAGCAAAACAAGAAGAAACAAAATTCACAACATATGAGAGATCAACATAAAGGCATGCATGCATATGTTATCCATTTAGTTGTTGCTCTGCGAATTCACACGAGAATTTGGTCCAACAAGCAACTATTATTCTACATGAAATTATTTGCATCTTTGCATATTTTTCCTCACTTTTACCCCCATCTATAGGGCTGAATAGGGGCAAGTTCCAATTAAACAAAGGCAACAAATAAAATGTACATAAACAAGAGAACGATACTTCAAAAAAATGAATTCTGTATGAAGGGAAAAAATCACATCACAGCATTAAGATTGACTTAATGATTGTAATTCTAAGAAATTAAATTGTTGCGCAATTAATGGAATTTGTAGGAGTACTTAAAGCATGAAGCAGCAACCAAAAGAGAAAGTGCATCACAAATACAAGGTACAAGCTGTAAAAAGTACAAACTAATCTTACACACCACTCCCTTCCATTGTTCTCTTGTATTGTATTTGATAAGTTCCTACGGACCTTGATTCGAGTACTAAAGCATTTTTGCAACTTCCCAATGAAGAAAAAAGAAAAAGATTGCACTTTTTGCCTTTTTTTCACTTTTTTCTATTTATGGGCTGAATAGGGGCAAGTTCAATTAAAGAAAAGAAATTAATAAAATGGACATAAACAAGAGAATGATAATCCGGGAAAAAATGAACTCTATAACAACATACCCAGTGCAATCCCACAAGTGGGTTCTGCAGAGGGTAAGATGCATGCAGACCTAACCCCTACCTTTATGGGGGTAGAGAGGTTGTTTCCGATAGACTGTTGTCTCAAGAGAAAAGAAGAATTGGAAGCACGATTATAAGAAAAAATTAACTCTATATAGGAAGGGCAAAAATCACATCACGGCATAAACAAGATTTAGTTAAATCATGAAGCAGCAACCAAAAGTACATCACAAATACAAGGTACAATCTGTAAAACATCAAGTACAAACTACTCTAACATACCACTGCCCCCCTATTGTTCATAAGTTCCATTAAGACCCTTGATTATAATCCTCAATCATTTTAGTCAAGACCCAATAACAAAAGATTTATTGAGCCGAGGGTCCATTGGAAAAAGACTCTTTACTTTGCATATACTCCATCCTCCTAAGACCCTACTTAGTGGGATTACACTAGATATGTTGTTGTTGTTGTACCAGTAACTAACGAAACTTAGCACATAATTAAGGTAAGTCAAAGTTTGTAACTACCCAGTTGAAAAAAGATTAAAAAGATTCCATCTTTACCCCTTTTTCTCACTTTTTTTTCAATTTACAGGGAAAATAGACAAAATTGAATCAAAAGAAAGAATTCTATAAACAAGAGAATGATACTTACAAAAAAAAAAAAACTATGGGAAGGGCAAAAATCACATCACAGCATAAACAAGATTGAGCTAAAGCATGAAACAGCAACCAAAAGAGCAAGTATATCACAAATACAAGGTACAAGCTGTAAAACATAAAGTACAAACTGCTGTCACATACCACTAATTCCCATTGTTCCTAAGTTCCATTCTTAATCAAGACCCAATAACTAAAGAACCTCAACTCATTACCAATGTAAGTGAAAGTTTGCAACTTGCAGTGAAAAAAAAAAAAACTCAAAATTCCCCTTTTTCTCACTTTCTCCCCCAATTTATGGGGAAATAGGAACCAAAAGAAAGAATTCTATAAACAAGACAAAAAAAAAACTATAGGAAGGGCAAAAAACACATTACAGCATAAACAAGATTTGATTCAAAGCATGAAGCAGCAACCAAAAGAGCAAGTATATCACAAATATAAGGTACAAGTTGTAAAACATAAAGCACAAACTACTTTAACACAACACTACTTCCCATTGTTCTTAACTTCCATTCTTAAATCAAGATTTACTAACTTAACTCAAGTAAAAGTTTGTAACTTCCCAGTTGAAAAAACACTAAAAAGACTCCATCTTTAGCCCTTTTTCTCACTTTTTTTTTAAAAAATTCAATTTATTGGGTAAATAGATGACAATAATCAAAGAAAGAATTCTATAAACAAGAGAACAATACTTCACACAAAAAAAAAAAAAAAACTTATGAATGGGCAAAAAAATTAGTACCTGAATGAGGGGTTTGCTTGGTGATGAAAGAGGGAAAGATCTGAAAAACCCTAGACATGTAAGAAGTTGAAGATAGAGCAAGAACGGTGTTTTATGACAAAGTTTTTGACTATAATTTGGATTAGATAATAATTTGTGATAGTTTGTGAACAATTGGGGTGGTGGCGCAGTTGGCTAGCGCGTAGGTCTCATAGCTTCTGAGTAATCCTGAGGTCGAGAGTTCGAGCCTCTCTCACCCCATTGTCTTTTTTACCATTTCTCATTCGATGTTTGGTACATGTTTGTATTTTGTTGTCATTTCTCATTTGATGTTCGATACCTGTTTGTATTTTTTGGTCATTTATCATTCGATGTTCAGTAGTTATTTGTATTTTTTGGGATCTCATTCGATGACGGTGCCTGTTTGTATTTTTTGTCATTTTTCATTCGATGTTCGATACATGTTTATATTTTTTTTTCGTTTTTCATTCGATGTTCAATACATGTTCGTATTTTTTTTTTGCCGCTTGTCATTCGATATTCGGTACCTATTTGTATTTTTAACTTATTTAATGTGCCGAATTCTCACTTTGATTATAAAGTGTTTCCTATCATTATATATTTTTAGATTATTTTTTTGTTTCTCGTTTGGTTATTTGGTACCTGGTTCATTCCTAACTAATTATTCATAATGGAAATTCTCACTTTAAGGGTAAAGTGTTCTCTACTAAATATTGTATGATTTTATTTTGGGATTTGAAGTTGAGCCCTTCCTAAGGTCGAGAGAATTCGAGTCTCTCTCACCTTATAAAATTTCTTCTTTTTTCATCGAAGTACATTTACAACTTTTTTTTCTTTTTCTTTTTTCTTTGTTCTTAATTGGCTTCTAATACTTATTTGAGGGACGGACTAATTCATAATCGAGTTAGGAAGCCTCGTTTTGAAAGTTAAAGTGTTTCATATCAAAGGCAACTTACATTTCGAATGTTCAATCAATAAATTTAACTATAAATGGAATGCTACATAGCACCTCACCACAAAAAAAACATTTGGTGCTCATTCACATCTTTTTCACATTCTCTTTATATAAATATGCTCATCGAATACTCTTTTGTTTTCAGAAAAACCTCATGTTTTGTTGTCATGTATTTCCAAAAAATCTCACTTTAATTACAATATAATTCTTATAAAAAACAATTTCATTTTAAAGACTTGAAATTGAGAATTCTAATCAAAAGCATACTTACTACCCCCACCATATTTTTTAGTGATCCTTCACTTATTTCAATATATTGATATAGCTGTCAACTTTAATCCGTGCAGATGTACCAAATACCAACTTTAATCTTGAAGAGAAAAGAATATTGATACTCTAAGAAAGAGATGAGTTGTTGGGTCAGATTAAACTACATAGTAATTGTGGTTTTATTGATCATTTGATATTTGAACTTAGAGGAATTAATTGTGGTTTACGTCGAATATGTCCATTTTACAGTGCTCCCAATAAAATATTTTAAATTCAAAAGGCTCATATTGAAACCTTTCTTTACTTAAGGATAAATATTTTTTTCAAGTATTTCATTACATCCTTTGGTGATGATCGAAATAATATTATACATGTTTCAGTTAGTCTATAACATAATAGCTCATATCAAAAACTTAAAGAAATTTATTGAAATTTATGATCATCTTAAACTAAGTATATGTATAACATATATAAAAAAAAAGACCATTAAGCAAATGCTTTAAAAATATCATGACATTTTTATAAAAAAACAATATTATTAAAAATAATATGAGAATATTAAAACAAAAACCTTATTAAGTATTAAAAACATTCCTTTCTAGGATGTAGCTAACGTTAGAAATAAAAAGACATAGGGGTATAAAACAGTATAAAGGATAATAACAATAACAATAATAATAACAACAACAACAATAATAATAATAATAAAATATGAGATTTATTTTATTCGACATTTTAATGATTTTTTTGATTTGGGGATTAACAAGCTTTGGATTATCTATACCAAAATTGGAGTATTAATGTACTTAATGTTGGATATAATAATAACAATAATAATAATAATAATAATAATAAAAAAAAATTAGCAGCACACATAATACATATATATGTCTTTCTTCAAAACTCTTCTCCCAAAATTCATAAACAAAATTAAGGTTAAAATTGGAATATAGTTTTAGTAATTATTAGCAACCTAAGATCCTGAGATGTGGCCAACTTGCTTTTAAACTTTTTTTCTTCCCATTTTTACTTTTAATATTTTCAATATCTTTAGTACTTTTGCTTCTCCCAAAATGCAATGGATTCTTCTTCTTCTTCATGCAAGTTGATTTCTCCAAATCTTGTGCCAAATTATGAGACTGTTTCTACAAGAAAAAAAAAATTGGCAATCACTTGATGCGACTAAATTCATATCGTGATTTTGTAACAATAATAACGTTGACCTATCGACCTTACAAGTTCTACATTTGATAGTTAAAGTTCGAGTGCATCAACCTTATCTTTCATTCTTGATATAAGGGACAATATGTGCTTAAAGAACTTGAGCTACTCAATTGATAGAAACAATTCAAGAAAATTGAATTGAATTGGTTAGGTAAACAAAAGTAAAATAGTTCTTATTCTTCCAAAGCATATATTTATGAATTTAACTTTTATATATTGACAGTTAAAAATAATTACAATATCATATATTTTATAAGTAACTGTCCATTAAAAACGAGATAAATTAGTAATCTAGAAGACTAAATATGTAGATTATTTTTACATGCATCGCCATATAGCAAAATAAATAAAATAATTCTAATTATATATTGATAATTTAATAAAATTTCAAGGATTGTACCATTCTCTTTTTTATGTTATTATATCAGACTTGATATGCAAAATATTTATGCATTATCGACATAAAATGTAAATTTAAATGTACAAAATTACCTGTGAAAAATCAAAAATTGGATAAGAAGAAGCTGCTTGTCTCTTGGCATCATTATTTTTTGATTTTTCTGCAAATGGAGTCTGTATATTTGATGAAGAGCTGCATGATGTTCTTGCATTTTCAATTTCCAGGCACAGCTGCATTAATAAATATGATTAATTATCACAACAACTTAATTATATAATACTATTAAGATTTGAGCTTTTTTTTTTTTTGTTTGTTTAATTAATTATCAAGTACATGAAATTTATTGATAAATCTAACTAATTTATATTTGTAATCGTATAAAGATCATTATCAGAAAAATATTTTCTCATAATTCAAACTTGAGGCGGTTGATTAAAAGTTCGTAAAAAGTCACTAGGAGAAAATAAAAGAAATCATGGTGATGGTGGACATGCATAATATTATTTTTATGATACTTAGACAAAGAAAAGCGATTTTTTGTTACAAATAATTACTTAGTGAAGTTTTGTGATAATAGAAAAAGTTGAATGCTTTTTTTAATTATCAAATTAACTTAACGACCTTAGTGAAATAAAATAAAAAATTAAATGATCATTCATGAAATTAATCTCAAAACTTGCATTGGAGTGTTAAGAATAATCAATAAATATTAATGTGTTATTTTAATAAAATGTGATTGTCTATAACTAATTTTTAGATGGTCTAGCAACGTTAAAAATTATTTATACTATTAATATATAAAAATTAAAACCCAGATGAATAAATTGGAGAAAAATATTTTACCTGAAAAAGTCGAGTCTCAAGAGAATTAATTCTTTCCAATAGTGAATTTTTGGATGAAGCTTCTTGAATTGCCACTTTCATTGGAACAAATTTCCCTTCTCCTTTGCAGCATATTGATACTGATTTTTGACTTTTAATTATTTTCTTTTTCAACTTCTCTTTTCCTTCAATACGTTTCACCTTAAACAAGAAATAAATAAACCAAATAATAAAAGAGTTATAAAAAATATATAATAAGAATGAAAAACATTATCATAATTATACACCATAAAAGATTATAATGAGATGGATATAATCTTTTTTAACTCTTAAATAAGATGTCTATAGCTTAAATTCGAGTCACGCAAAAAAACATGATAAGAAGTTAATGGGTCTTATGTGACGAATCGGGAGATTTGAAGTCCGAAGAAGATTAAGAGATTGATGATGTGCTTGAAAGTAAACTTCAATTGATAAACATAAGATAAATCAAGTTTCGAGAACCAGTATCACCTTATAACTTAAAACTAGTGGTGATGGGGTTGATGTGATATCTCAAAATTTGAGATTTTATGGTATTTGTAGAGTGGATCCCATAGGTTGCTAAAGTCGAATTGTGATGACAAAATTTAATTGATCCAAACTATTGGTAGAATATAAAAAAAACCACAAGCATGTATACATGTTTCAGCAAACTCATAAATACACTTAGTCAGAAAAGTAAAACAGATACATACAGAGCATTGGATATAATATATATATATATATACCAAATTAAAGACGATAAGTTTCAAGAAATGAACTTACAACAAGAGAATCAAAGGGATCCATACTTGAGAGGAGATATGATTTTTGGTTTTCTTAGTATCTTTACTTGTTTAGTTGTGCACTTATTTATTGGGGTTGTTAAGATGTAAAACAAATCTGAGCTTTTATGTTAAGACTTTTTCCAAAACTGTTAAGATTTTTCCATAAATCTCTCCTCTTTTTTGAATAATTCTATCCACATCTAGACCAATTATTTTAGGGTTTTAACTTCTATATACATATATGATGATATTGTAATATTTTTATTATCTGATCAATTGTTAGAATTTATCATAAATTGATTAGTTTTATGTTGGTGGAGTTTACTATAGTCCTTAATCCCATCTTTCATCTGGGATTATTATCCATGTGGACAAGCTCAACACACTAATGACGTATATATAATTTTTTGTAAGCAGTGCTAATATAATTCATTTTTAAAAAATCCACAATAGACGAAGGAAAAAATGGGAGAGAGATTACAAGGTGAAGACTCAAACTCTCACCAGTAAGAAGCAACCAAATGAACTACTAAAATTCCCCACATTTCCCACCAACCAATGTCAATTTTTATATTTATATCCATTTTCATTTTCCTTATAATCTAGATGAACATACTTGGATTATAGCCCGAGGACATATCAAAGATATAAAGTTTATAAATTTGTTATTCTAATTTAAATTGACATATAATAATAATAATAATAATAATAATATTAATAATAATAAATTTTTGTACAATATATATATATATATATATATATATATATATATATATATCAGTAACTTTTAAGTGTAAACCTGTAAATTGGAGTCGTCATTAATTGATTAATGGGATAAATAATAACAAATCAGTGATAAAATTTAAAATTATTTTGTTTCAAATGTTTGATTATAGATTTTAATTAATAGTGATAACCATTTTATATTAATTAAAATAGTAGATTGAAATAGGTAATCCGTAAAATATTTTTGACTATTTCATATTACTAATCAAACGACCCCAAAGTGTGCACCTTGCATATCACGTAGGAACACAAGTACATAACTCCAAAGTCATCTTCTCCACCAATCAATAATAATAGTGCTAAACACAAAGACATGTGTGCTAACATGTTCAACATCCAAGCAAATAGATAATACGGAAAAGGGTCAAAATTGCCCTTGAACTATGCGAAATAGACCACTTATACCCCCATTACATTTTGGGATCAAAAATACACCCGCAGTTATCCCAGGAGACCACAAATACCCTCAAGAGTTAACACCCCAATTTTTTAGTGACGTGGCAAGCCACATGGGACTAATCCCTCCACCTAAGCATTGCCAACTAAGATTCACTACAAAAGAACTTGACTTTTAGTGGAGACAAAGTCACCACAAAATCCCAAAATATTGCCACTAAAGGTTATGAGTGATTTTTAGTGGCGACTAAGGCTCCAACAACCATTCGCTAGTAAAACCTATTTTTTCAACAAAAAAATATGATAATTAATTTTCGATTGCGACCTAATTTTCTAAAATAAATAACTTGCAATATCCATATTAAAAACATCCAATATTATTACGAAAAATAATCAAAATTACTTCTCGATTCAAATCTCCTACTATATATATATATATATAATGCATCATTGTACATTTTATACATTTACATATGACATAAAAATAAAACATATAGTGTCTTCAAACTCCTACTTAATCGATATCATATTTGGTTTTTTAAAAACAATGAAGAAAAAAACACAAAATTAGAATTTAATGTTAAAAACTTTTAGTGACGATTTTCTGGGCTTTTGTGGCGACTGTTGTTGCCGCTAAAGGTCTAGTTCTTTTGTAGTGAATCCTAGTTGACAACGCTTAGGTGGAAGGATTAGTCCCACGTGGCTTGCCACGTCAACAAAAATTTGGGGTGTTAACTCTTGAGGGTATTTGTGGTCTCTTAGGATAATAGCATGAACATTTTTTATCCCAAAATGTAACGAAGGGTATAAATGGTCTATTTCATATAGTTCGGGGACATTTTTGACCCTTTTCCGTAGATAATATTCCTTTGGAAAATATTTGGGATTTCCCATCTTCCACTCAAGGTTAGTCCATAGCGACTTCCAATTTATTATTCATGACAATATGCAATGCACCCTCCTTATATAGTCCATAGCGATTTTGATATAATCAAAGTTGAATAGGTGGAAAATCAAATTTATTAATATGATTTGGCGTACTATTTTAGCAAAAGTCTCTCTAGGCAACATCCCCCTTTCATGTAATGCAATACACCCTCCTTATATATAAACTCATCCTCGCCCAATACAAGAAGTTGGGACACCACTTGCAAATCAATTATAACTATCAAGCACATATTTAGAGTGGAGAATAGGATAGCAGACTTGTTAACAAAGGAAGGAGCAAAGACACTCTTTTTGGATAGCATAAATGAATATATGTAATATTGACAATAAAGGCCATCTATCGGTCAATAACTTTGTATCAAAATCATCCCGACCTTTACAACTTTAATACTTACTAAAAAGAATAGCCAAAAGGACAAGACAAAGAAAAGTTGGCAACTACTACTATATATCAATTTTATAATGATTATACTTAGTGTCATGTTTCAATTATTTAAATCTTTAAGTATTAAATGACAATAATTGAGATTTTTTTATAAGCTGATGAAACACGTTGGCGTTGTTCATCATTTCTTGAATTGTTAAAATACCAACAAAAATTATTGACCAAATTGTGACTATGATTATTTGGTAATATACAAACAAGATCGAGAAGTTTCTTAAAAATCATTGTCCAGCCAACAAACTCAAAGTATTCTTAAATCACGTATATAAATTCAACTTATCAATTTAAGATTAAACAGTAACATGAATGTGTAAAATTAAAATAAAATTGTAGAGGCCCTAAAAATTGATTGGAATCATTTTCCTAATTTATCTACCATATATTTTATCCTCCCAAAATCTCTATCTATCCAATTTGTCCACTAGAATATATCATATTATCTCCACGTGGCACGTTTACATTGGACACCTAGATATCCCTCTTAAAGTACAGTCACACATATAACTGGACCCCACCCTTACAACCTCCCTCAAATCAACACCGTTCATTACACAATCACATCAAATCAGAAAACATTGACTTCAAGTTATCAAAATCAACGGCTGTTACACCAAAATAACTTTTTTCATTACTATATGCACAACGACGTCGAAGAAGAAGGCGGAGAAACTGAAGCAACTTGCTCGCCGGAGAAGAAGCTGAAACAACTTTCTCACGGTGAAACGACGCCGGACAAGCAGCTGAAACAACAGTTACCTTATCGCCGTGAAACAAGTATATCTCGGTGAAACGACGCCGGAGAATTAACTGAAGCAAGTTTATCGCGGTGAAACGACGCCGGAGAAGCAGCTGAAACAACAACTTTATTTCCGTGAATCAACGCCGGAGAAGAAGCTGAAGCAACTTTCTAACAGCGAGACGACAGCTCAAAACGACGCCGTTTGCTCATTTTCCGATTCGCTTATCAGTTTAGACCGTAGAGTTCGTAAATATGGAATTTCCGTTGATAGCTCGATGTACGAATACTCCATCGACGACGTCGTTTTTAGGATGTAAAGTGAGTTTATGCGATTTTCCGATTAGGAATAATCGAGATAAGAGGAATTATAATGAGAAACTTTCGGTGGTGAGGATTAAAGCTATGGCGGAGAAGTCAGGTACCGGCGAAGCGTCATCAGTTGAAATTCGGGAGAGCGAAAATGGAGGAGTAGGATACACGGGGTCTACTATGGAGGTGACTACATTCAATCAGAGCTTCGGTGATGCGCAGTTACCTGTTTGGGAGAAAATCGGTGCTGTTGTCAGACTCAGTTATGGAATCGGTGAGTTCGTTTTAGTACTCCGCTTTTACACAATTTTCTGCATTTTTGGTAAAAATTAGTTAATAAAGCACGAATATAGTAAATTGTCCTATCTTAAAATTCAGAATCCATAAACTTAAGTCTTAGTGAATTTTCATGTCATTTGGTGGTGGCTTTTCGTTCTAATCATTGCTACTATATACCATGAATGAGAGATATTATTTATTGATTCTTTTCATTCTCAAAGCACTGTTGTTCGGCCTTTCTAAAAAAAGTAATGCATTTTTAGAAGATTTGACAAGCATCTAAAGATATTTTCAAATAGTGCGAGCAACATAGGAGAATCAATAATACGATACGGACCACACATCATAAATAGATTGCAAAATTATTTTAGGATTTATGTATACATATAGTTCAAACTCTTTTAAGTTTTGATGAGTAAAATTATTCAAAGAAAGTGAATTTATAGTGATAGAGAAATTTCAAGTAAAGGGAAAGGATTTTTCTGGCATATATATTTTTTGCTTTCTGTTATGTCATTAAAGTGCTTCTAAAAGTGGAAGGGCTAAGATTTTCTTCCTTTAATCATGTGTCTAGTCACATACTCACATGGTAAGTGGTACCCTTGATATATTTTTTAAATTCAGAAAAAATATTAATTTTAAGATTTTTATGTTACCCTTAGTGAGAGAATGTATAATCTCATAAATATAAGTAATAATTTAATTTAATCATAAATCCTTAAAATCTTCCTTTTTAAAAAAAACTTCATACTCAAAAGTGCATAGTATAATTTGGGATGGAGAAAGTACTTTGTTTCATGTCAAGGAAAGGATTGTAGGGAAGTAGTAAGGAGTACTATAAATGAAAATCTTTGGGAAAGAATAGAAGATAAAATTTTAGGCTTTTACTCATGCTTGGCTATTAATAAATCTCTCAGTGGAAAAGAGATCTAAGTTTTTTGACTAGGAAATGAGGCCACAAAGTAAGAAGATAATAATGACAAGGGGTAAAAACTCACCCACATTCAATATTAGTGTATGCACAAAATTTTAGAAAAGTTTATAACAAAATATGTCTGGATGAATCTTTTTAGGAGAAATTTTGGAAATGAACTTTGTTTAGATTAAATTATGTCTGGTGTGTATGAAGGAAAATGTTTTAATGGAAATTTTTCAAGGAAAATAAGTGGTGTTGATTTTATGTGAAAATTATTGCCCTGCCACTTATGAGATCCATTCGTGTTTAACTAAGATCTCGAATTTGTTCCCCTAAAACAGAGAACCTTTCCGTAAAGAGCGTCTTTAGTCCTTGAATGGGCTTAACATATATGAATTCGGATTAGTCATTCTAGTGAGCTTTGAATGCTAAATAGTTAAACTGAAAAAGTTAGACAGTCATTTCTTTTTGATCCAATGTATTTATGTGTTTGTTTACATATATTTGTTGCATATATTTCTTTCAGCCTTCTATGAGTCCCATCCTATTAAATTTTTTGGATAGGTTTACAGACGAAAAATGAAGTCCTGCAATCATTTTCTGATGTTCAGTTTGTTTATGAACTCAGGCATCTATGGAGCAATGGCTTTAGCCGGAAAGTTCATATGCTCAATATCTGGAATTGACTGCACAGGAGGGTTCAGTCCATCATTAGATGCCATTGTTGAAGGACTAGGATATGCAGTTCCACCCATTATGGCTCTTCTATTTATACTAGATGTATGTTCAACTTTTCCCATTTTTCTTTCTGTCACAGTAACCTTACCTTATAAGCTAATTCTCGGTGTTGAGTTAGTTTAAAGGTCCCTTTTTCACGATTTATAAGCGCAACACTCTCCTTGCTTTTGGTTTACCCAATATTAGACCCTTGTGTTATATTATCCACAAGGACCACAACCAGATGTCTAATCTTGGGCGTGCTAGAGGTGTTAAATGTCCCACATTGGTTGAGGGAATCGTCTGTTGTCTCCTTACATAGTTTTGGATGATCCTCATTTAATAAGCTAATTTTTTATGTTAAGCTTAAGATCCATTTTCTTTATAGAGTATCTAACAACATTTTTAGCATCTTTACCCTGGCTTAGTTTCTTCTATCTACACATGCCTTCACTAACTCTTAGTGTGAAAATGCAAAAATATTAGCCTTATATATTGTAGCCATTCTAGCTTTGTCCATCTGAGGTTCCTCAATTATATAATTGTTGTTTTATAACAAATCATGTGTGTTAATAGGATGAAGTTGTGAAGCTATCTCCTCATGCGCGAGCAATCAGGGATGTTGAGGATGAAGAGCTACGGAACTTCTTTTATGGAATGTCACCTTGGCAGGTAAAACATCTATTACTTTCATCATCAGCATTCAGCAGTTCTGTTGCAAAAAAGGGAAAGGTTAATAGATTGTGTTGCAATGTTGTAGTTCATTCTGATTGTCGCTGCTAGCTCTGTTGGAGAGGAACTTTTCTACCGTGCTGCTGTTCAGGTTAGTGTAAATGATCTATTTTATTTCACACAAAAGGTTGAACTGACTTTTTTATTTGCAGCCTTCCATTTTAAGTGTTCCTTTATTGATAGTGCAAACCCTGCATTTCTCATCATCTGAAAGCATATACCTGAAATGAAATCCATTTGGTTAAGTTTCTATTATTTTAGGTTTCTATTAACTACACAGTTGCCTTTTTAAATTGCGAAAGCTCCAAGAAAATACATGTCAGAAGAGTTTTCTTTCTTTATCCCATTTTACACCTATGGCACTATTATTTGCTAATCGGACAGTTCTGACTACAATTGTTCAAACAGGTTCTAATTTTTTTCTTTCTAATATTAGAAACTGTAATATAAGAGTACTTTTGTTTAGTTTCTGAATCTGTAAATTTTATTTCTTAGAATATCAAGGGATTCGATGTACAACTCACGTGAAAACTAGATGTTTTGACTATTGTACATAAACCTTAAGAAGGGGGGAGTAATTTTTTCAGCCGCTTTATCTGACTACATTTGCACTTACAGGGAGCTTTGGCTGACATTTTCTTAAGGAGCACTGATTTGGTGACTGATGCTCGAGGGATGGCATCATTGGTAAGGATTCTATTTCTAACATCCTTCTCCAATCATCGCTCGGACTCTCCAAAAATGTTGTTACACCCATGTTTGATCCTCAAAAAATGCACTACTTTTGGAGGATCCCGACATGCATCCATCGATGCTTTTGAAGAGTCTGAGCAACATACTCAGACTCCTAAGTTACAAAATATCCAAATTTTTCTGATGCCTTGACACGTTCTGTTTCCTTAAACTGTAGACTGGTGTTTTGCCACCTTATGTACCATTTGCTCAAGCATTTGCAGCTGTAATGACAGCAGCTCTTACTGGTTCTTTATATTATATGGCTGCTTCTCCAAAAGGTCTGTTTCATAGGCTGCATTTTGAGATCCTTCGTTGTCCTCTGCTCTTGCATGCTTAAACACAATCACTTGGCTGTTTGTTGTTTTCACTTTCAGATCCTACCTATATTGTTGCACCAGTGCTGAAGTCGCGTTCAGGTCGTGAAGATCTGAAAAAACTCTTTGCAGGTTTGACCCCTCTTCTCTGCTCATGGCAAAGTTAAGGGCATCTCCAACCTTACACTTTATTTTACTCTCCAAATATAGAGTTCTCTATTTTTTCATACAATCAACTCCAACTCAATTCTCTATTTTACTCTCTAAAAAAGAATCTTCTTATCTCTCCTCAATATTATAATATTATTTCTATTTCTATTTCATTTTCTTATTTCATAATATGAACCCGTTCTTTCTCTTTTCAAGATAATCATCCTACATAAATTTCATGTAATATAAAATTATTTTTTAAAAAAAAAATTCTTTATTTAGTATAAAATTATATTTTATTCTAAATTTTAAAGAACAACTACGAAAAGTTGAAAAAAGAAATCAACAAGCATAACCGCAATCACACACAATAATTCTCTAGATCATACACTATATTTTTTCCGAATATTGTTAACTCTGAAAACGACCTACCGGACCGGATTACTAAATTATTGTTGTGATTTTAAAAATGGAAAAATGCATAAGTACCCCCCATCTATGCCTGAAATTCCAAAGACACACTTAGAGCCTGTTTGGATGGGCTTTTAAGCTGGTNATTTAGTATAAAATTATATTTTATTCTAAATTTTAAAGAACAACTACGAAAAATTGAAAAAAGAAATCAACAAGCATAACCACAATCACAAACACAATAATTCTCTAGATCATACACTATCTTTTTTCCGAATATTGTTAAACTCTGAAAACGACCTACCGGACCGGATTACTAAATTATTGTTGTGATTTTAAAAATGGAAAAATGCATAAGTACCCCCCCAATCTATGCCCGAAATTCCAGAGACACACTTATACTATACTAAGGTCTTATTACCCCCCTCCCCCAAACTTATTTTATAAATAATTTTCTACCTCTTTTCGGCTTACGTGCACTATCAACCAAAAAGCTTAAAAAAAATTGTCAACACGCACTGGGCCCAGAAGATAGTGCCACGTAGGCCGAAAAGGGATAGAAAATTATTTATAAAATAAGTTGGGTGGGGAGGGGTAATAGGATCTTAGTATAGTATAAGTGTGTCTGTGAGATTTCAGGCATAGGTTGGGGGGTACTTATGCATTTTCCCATTTTTAAAATCACAACAATAATTTAGTAATCCGGTAGGTCATTTTCAGAATTTGGAGAACTACTATTCACCTCTCTATAAATAGAGAATAGAGGGATTTTAGAGAGTAGTTGGAGACTCAATTCTCTATTTTACTCTCCAAATATAGAGTAAAATAGAGTGGGGTTGGAGATGGTCTAAGACAATGCTCACTCATGGCGTTCAAAACCTAATTAACATAATGCTATGAGAACTAAAGCTAATGAGATATAAAGGATCAAGGACAGCCGATATCAACTAGGAATAGAAAAGATGAAGTATCTCCCTTAGCCTAGTCTGTATCCACCAGCTGACCAACAAAAATAAAATAGTCACAAGTTAGTTTGGATCAAAGAAAGGCATAGGGTTTGTCAGCAACCAAGAAGCTTTGTATCATAGTTACGTTGCAAGGATTCTAAACGTGCCTCCTAGTTGTCGGTCTGCTGCATCTTGCCCGTCTCTAGGCACCTTTGGGAGGCAAGGAGTGTGGCAAAAACATGCTTCTCCTTATTCCATTGGGACTTCTCAAGCCTTTCAGTATAAGAATAGCTATCTAAATTTATAATAAATACATGATACCACTTAAGGCTAAGGGTAGTATTTCTAGATATATATAAACGTTTTTCAGACTATTTTCTGCGTACTTTACCGAACACTAGAAAATAAATAAGAAAATATTTTCTGAGAGGACATTTCCAGTGGAAAACATTTTCCTTGGTACCAAACACACAGGTGTTACCATATATGGAGAGTCCCCCCCTCCCCTCTGTGTAAGGATATCACCAAAAGAGACCAAGGAGAGAATGGAAGCAGAGTTAATTATTACGAGTGCATTTTAACGAAAATAATCCTGAATAGTCCAGCTCATATTATCGCGTGATATGTTAATTTTTTTCCCCTCTACCTGCATGTTTTTGCAGCTTGGTACGAGAGGCGGCAGATGAAGAAGATTTATTCTCCTTTACTGGAAGCAATACTAGCCCTTTACCTTGGGTTTGAATGGATCCAGGTAACATAAATTTCAGTTTGTGTTTATTTGTACTTGCTAGTCTGTACTCAGAGGCGAACGGAACAGTTTTTATGGGTTAAACTAAATCTACTATCGTTGATATGGAGGGTACTCAGATACGTGAAAAACCACCAAAATTACAATGAACACTGACTTCTGTAGTCATTGTTTCATCACTACGATGAGTTCAATGCTAAAAATCTTAAAATGTTGAGTCTGTCAAAGTTTAAATCTTGGATCCGCCTCTGCTGATACTTAAAGGTAGTGTCTACATGAAATTTAGGAGGTTAGACACATACGTGTCAAAACCACGATGTTTCAACAAATGTCAACTTTTGAACTCAGTTTCATAACTATTGACTAGTTGAGTGCTTAAAACCTTAAGGATTGAACCCATCAAGTTTAAATGATGGATTCGGGAGGGTAGACACATATGTTAGAAACCACTAAGGTTCCAACGAATATAAACGCTTCTGAACTATGAGATCAATACTGAACATCTTAAAGATTGAACCGTCATGTTGAGATGTTGGATTCACCTCTGAAATTTGGGTAACTATAGCTTATTTGTTCTTGTGGATGCAACAGACAAACAACATTCTTGCACCTATAATCACACATGGAATATACTCTGCTGTAATTCTTGGACACGGACTCTGGAAAATCCACGATCATCGGAGAAGGCTACATCAGAGAATCCAACAACTTAAACAAGAAGGCAAGAATTCAAGTAACTTGTAAAGTGCCTACAATATAGCGAGAACAAATAATTAGCGTTGTACGCAGGATTTTTCTGAATTGTACTTTGGGAGAGAGGTTATAACACTGTATAAAAACTATGTAACATATAAGAATAATAATAGTTGGTAGCAAATATATACGTTAAAATTGTTAGGTGCATGGCTTAAGTTAGTTGTATACATTAGGCTAGCAAATATATACGTTAAAATTGTACCTCTTGCACATTTTGACCTTATAATGAGAAAGTCACTCCCCCATATATTATATGCAATTGTATTTGCAGTGAAGTTTGGAAAGAGTAGTGTGTATGCTATCTTTTATAAAGATAGATAGGTTGTATTTCACAGACATTTTCATTCTCTTTTTGCTAATGTAATGGTGTTTTTCTACTCTTTTGATCCTAAAATTATCAGATTAATTTAATTTGCTAATGTCAAAAGTTGAGTAGAATAGTCTTCTTCTGCCTACTTACCACACACTATAGGATAAGTAAAAAGAAATTACTTATTCTCCTAATACTATTATCCTCATACCAAATATATTTGGATGATCAAAATATTATGAAAAAAATATTATTCTAGAAAAAACAATTTTTATAAACTAGGGAAATGATTTTCTTGGTGGAAGTATGGAAAATAAGTTAGGTGTTGGTGTTTTGTCCTGGTTCAAACTTTGAGTCCTAGGTCGAAAGTTTGGGGTCAGATCTCGGTTCGAAAGTCGGATCTTGCGTTGGATGTCGGGGTTGAATTTTAGTTCAGAAGTAAGGTCTCGATTCGGGTATCGGACCACGGGTAGGGATTGACCTCAAATCGGATGTCGGGATCGAGGTCAGGGTTGAGTCCAATTCGAATGTCGGGTCTTGGATGGAAAGTCAAGGTCAACCACTAGTTCTCCGATCAGGTGTCGAGGTTGGATTTTGGATCGATCATTTGGGTCATGTACATGTTTAGGTGTTGGGGGCGGGGCAGGGGTGGGTCCTAGTTTGAATGTCGGGTCCTGAGTTGGGAGTCGGGGTGAGGTTCTGGTCGAATCTTGAATCTCGGGGTCTGATCCCGGATCAATATTGGTTCAATCACCAACCAAATATTAGAAAATATATTTTTCCCTAACGAACTAAACATGAGTAAACCAACTTGTTTTTCCAAAAAGCATTTTGATGAAAAACATCTTTGATTAGATTCTAAATATAATCGACGATAAAGTTGTTCCGATTCAAATAATTCATGACAATAATTATGTTACAATGCATCTCTAATTATATTAAGATACATCTATGTAATCAAATAACCCTAACAAAACTTCAAACTTTTAATACTTTTTCCTCCAACTTCAAATTTACATTATTTTTTAGAACTTTTATTGTTTTATGTACAAACAAAACATTAATTAAAAAGGATAATGATCGTGTATGCCCCACATGTATGAGAAAGAACATGTAATATTATTATTAGTGCAAAAGTCTTCACGTGAAAATTGAAAAAAGATAAAATAAAAACTAAAGTATGTGAAAGTACAAAATTAAAAAGTTGAGGCCTTTTATGACAACTTAAACCACATGATCTTCATTGAATTGTGTGCCACGTGCATTGCACGTGAGCACGTCTGCACCCTGTACCTTTTTTTTTTTTTAGAAAAAAAAACTAATTTAAGTTCAATAATTTTATAAATTTATTCAATATTATTTCTTAACTCCCAATTTTATATAATACTCTCCCTTTTAAGTATTTTATAATAGTTTAATTTTAAATTTTTCACTTTATTTTTAATAAAATAATTCATAGCCATAGAATTTTTCAGACTTGTTTTAGATCACAAGTTGATATGGAGGGAGTATTCAATATAATATTATAAATTAAGACGGATCGAGTAAATATTGAATACGTTATTGAAGGAGAAACAACTTTAGTTGATCGTTTTTAGAACCACATCCTTAAAATAAAATAGTTAATGTTATAGAGTTTCAAGTTTTACAACGTTATCGTTCAATTGTTGAAGTCGAAATTTCAGAATAATGGCTATTTTTTCAATGGACTTATTTAAAGTTTGCGCTGTCCCGGCCCAAAAAGAATTATTGTGGGCCTTATTCCACTTGATCTATAATGATTATCTTGTAAATAAAAGTAGAATTGGCTCTAAAAAAGAAATTTTAGAGGGATTAATATACTATTTCGTCCATCCACTTTTAATTGTCATGGTTCTCTTTTATAGAATTAAATAATAAGAATTTTGATTAATATTTTACAATCTATTGTTTCATCATATTAATATGCAACAAATTGTAATTTATAGTACTTTTCGTATAGTTTTTAATATCTATTTTTTTTGTTTAGACTATCGAATTAATGTAATCTAATTTAACTTTGAAAATTAGGAAAATTGACTTTCAAAAGGCGAAACATGACAATTAAAAGTGGACGGAGGGAGTAGTATTTTATTAAGTACTATTCATTTTTCAATAGTTAAATGAGTTATACTAATTATAATTAGGATGATGTAGTAAACTTATCATGTTATTTCTTAAAGGATATGTCAAGTTAAATATAGACAAGTAAATATGAACGAAGGAAAGTAGTAGTATTTAGTGAGTTAACAAAGAAAATAGACTAAGAAAGAATGCATCGAAGATGATATACTAACAATATAAAGAATGTACTATATAACAAGTTAGTTATCATCTATTTTCATAGAGATTTACCAAACTATAATTTAGACGGTGGAACTGTTTAGATTCTAAGAGTGGATTATTCTCCTGTTTGTTCTATATATTACTAATGATTTTGACTTCATGCAAGTAAGTTATAGCCTGAAATTCGATTTGTGCATGGGATTTTTCAAAATTAACTTACCCTAGCTAACAATAGAGTCGAATCAGAAGGCAAGATAAAATAGGCTTTTACAATAGTGAAAAGAATTTCCCTTGAATCAAATGATATTGATATTTGCCTAGGAACTTCAGTGCCTTGAGCAAAAAAAAGGGATTTCTTTCTCTTTCATACTGCTATTCTTCGAAAGTTTCTTTTCCTTCGCTTATTAATATGTAGTCCTGATAGGGGGTCCTGATCAGAGTATCGAAGCACAAAAAGGTCCCAAATGCCCTTTATATTGCGGGTCAATAAGCAAATGGTGGGGTGTATGTATTATTTTAAATTAATATTATGTCATTGTTATCAATTAGATAAAATTTACTTGTATTACAATGTGAAGAAATATAAATAACCTGATTGTACAAATATATTTTACATCGTTAATTTATAGAACTTAAAAAAGAAATCATTGGGAGAAAACAAAATAAAGAAAAGATAAGTGACATGATTACCTAAATCTTTTATTGTCATAATAAAACGACAATGTGGTCCTAATCAACACCATGTGCAGCTCATTTTCATTGTTTAAGTAAATACATTTCTATTAAATTGTCTTCTTAGACACTTTTAAGATTCCATACACCATGTAAAACTTTGATATAAAACAAGATTGTATTTTTTTAATTATTATTTTTGTTTGTAGGACCTTTTTCTTTAATGAATATTACAATATTTAATGGAGTTCATTACTTGGCTTTGATGAAAGCAATTCCCTAAAGCTCCTGAATTTTAGGTTTCTTAACCAAGGCATATATCTTTTTGCTCATGGCATACACTAGGGTTCCTAGCAAAGCATTTACAATTTGTAGCCTTTTATTTTCGTATTTCCTTTTATCAATTGTTTACTAATACTTTGTTTGAGTTGAAAGTCTATCGAAAATAATCACTTTATTTTATAAGGTAAGAATAAAGTGTGTGTACACTCTATTATTTCAAAATTTCACTTATAGAATTGCAGTGGGTATGTATTCTCTAAAAAAATAAATGAATTTTGAGTCTAACTCAACTCCAAAAGCTAGCTCACGAGGAGAGGATTATTCAAGTCCATATATAAGAAGGTCACTAGTTCATTTTCGAACCAATTTGGGGCTCTAACAACACTTTTACGTCCAGGATGAACTGGTGCATGGATTGGAACCCCAAAGGTGAATGAACCTAGCTCTAATAGCATGATAGATATACCACTGTGTGGTGTAAGTTAGGGTCAAAACCTAATTTGACATGATATATATAAAAGAAAAGCACATCCCCTTTTGGCCTCCTGATCCACGCTACAGTTGGACTTGAGCGTGAAGGAGGGAGGGTGGGGGAAGATGTTAGAGTGAGTTAAAGTCCTACATTGATTGGAGAATAGATCACTAGCGGCCTGCTTATATAGATTTGGACAATCTTCCTCTCATGAACTAACTTTTGGTGTTGAGTTAATTAGACCTAGGTGTCATATCTTTACATGGTATCAGAGCAGGACTCATTTCACCCATTGTCGGGCACCCAAATTAAATTGTCCATGTTTCAGATATCAAACCATGGACGTGAAGTGGAGTACTAAAGAATGAAAAAGTCTCACATCGATGGCTAATCATGAGATGAATAATCTCTTCAAATGGACTTGAGCAATCCTCCCCTCATGAGCTAGCTTTTGGGGGTTGAATTAGACCTAGATGCCTGTCATATCATTACATTATTGTTGTTTGAATTAATGACGATCACAATTTGTTGCTAAACATTAAAAAAACTATCGTTTGTCTTATTATTTAACGACAGAGTACATCCGAGCTAAACACTAGGGATGGGCATTCGGTATTCGGTATTCGGTTTGGGTTTCTCAAATTTCAGGTTTGATAATTCGATAATTGGTAGTTTAAAGTAGATATCAAATTTTAAATTTTGATTTGGTAATCGGGAAATGATAAATTAAACTTCGGTTTGGTACGGTATTCGGTAATACCGTATTGAAGTTATAGCCAATTGTATTACCAAGTTAATACTATTTCTCCAATCAATTTTTTTATGTGGACGCACATTATAATAGAAGATCAACAAGTAAGAAGACATCAAGAAAAGGAAATTGATATAACTAAAAGACATATATTTGGATTATTCATGCTTATTCTTTAACTTTCACTTTGGACTTGTACTAATGAGTAATGAATATGTTGATATATGACTTTCATTAAGTAAATAATTTGATATTCGGGAAATACCGAATACCAAATGGTACTAACGTCTCATATCAAACCCAAACCCGAATACCATAATTCTAAAATTTTACTCCCAAATACCATACCAAATACCGAATTACCAAATACCAAATAACCAAAAAATTCGGTTTGGTTCGGTAATTCAATTTTCGGTATTTTATGCCCAGCCCTGCTAAACACAATAAGTCGTTAAAAAAAAGTTCCACCATTTATCTTATTTAACAACAAATTATCAAAAAATTATGTTAGTTACGAATCATTTAAGGGATAAGGGTTTGGTCGGATTTGCTGTTGTGATACTAAACTTTCATGAGGACCTATTACCTCCCTAGACTATTTAATACCGTAATTTAAACATATATATTTACCCATGTGGCCATAAAAAATAATGCAAAATTATAAATAGTAATGTGTCCACGTGGGCACATATATACCTTTAAAATACACTATTAAATAGTTCAGGGGGTAAAAAATACGGTATTAAATAGTCTAGGGAGGTAATAGGTCCTTATGAAAGTTTAGTATCGCAACAACAAATCCGACCAAAGTTGAGGTATTTTTCAGACCCTTATCCCATCATTTTACGATAAATTAGCTATGGCAATATTGTTCAATTTATGTTTGAGAGATAGACTATTCAATCATTATCTTAATTAAAATATTAAGTAGCTTTTATTTAATTATCATATGGAAATTAAATATGCTCATTTAAATTAGTCCATATTAGATAAACCAACTATTTATTTATTTTACTTTAGTACTGAAACCTGTACTTGAGATTTAATGAATTTTCAAAAGAGCCGTCATAGTTACAGAGGGAACTTTTATTTGTAATGTATTAATCCTAACCAAAAATATTTTTTATTAATCAACTTTGATTAAATACAATAATTAGTTTTTAAATATTTGACCATAGAATCTTTAATCATACAATTCTTTCGGTGTCTGTTATGATGATTGATGAGTACTTGACAATACCAATCTTTTGTCCAAGACATTTTAATTTAAAAAATAGATAATTCATAACTATATATTAAAATCAATTAATTCACAAAAAAGTAGACATAGGGTTTAAAATATCCTCATTTAATTGGATAATTAATTCAAGAAAAAGAAAGGGGTCCAATATTTTTAACCAATAACATCAAGATCTATGTAATGAATCTTCTAGTTTTCCATAGGGTAATAGTAAATATAATACTAATTTAATTACTTAATTAATCAATTAATTAATTTGTTAGTTAAGTTTCAAGTTTAAAGTACTTATGATTAAATCATTTGTTGTCATCCGAGGTTCAATCCAGATAGAAAAGACATTTTTAATTGTAAAAATATAGATTTATTAATTGAATAAGTACTAAAAAAATTAGTCTTTAATTGTAGTTCACATGAGTATTTGTTTAAGGAAATATGTGGTTACCAAATACCAAAGCTTTATTTTTGTTTAAAAAGTCATTTGAGAGTTACACTTTATATTGAAGGATTTTTTCTTCCGATTATGCGATTAGTTAATTAATATCAGAAAAATACTATGTATCTCCTCAAGTACATTTATATTTGTTGCGTTCCATAAAGTATATCTAGGACTTTGTGGACAAAGAGAGTTCATCCGCTTTATGAGAATTATTAATGAAAGTTAACACAAGTCATGGTTACTGCAAATTCATTTTTCTTATAGCTCAAGTCATCAAGAAAGTCGTAAGTCTCTTAAACTAGTGGGTTACGATTGAAATACTACCATTAATTAATTAAACTTTTTTTTAGAATAAAAGCTAGTTTGTGGGACCCTTGGATTAAAATATAATTAGAGGTACTTAGCCAACGACAAGTACTATAGCAAGTGGTTGAGCATGATAATAATGTCATTGAGATTATCAAGAAATTTATCGTTAAAACATGATTAATTATTTGCTAAACGACAATTAATATATAATAATGCCATTTACTTGGACTTATATTATACTCCCTCTGTCCCTAATTATTTGTCCACTTTTTCTTTTATAGTTGTTCCTAATTACTTGTCTATTTTGACAAATCAAGAAAGGACAATTATTTTTTTACCTATTATATCCTCAATTAAATGATTAATTACTTTGAAAAATGTAGAACTTTTCATTCAATTCATAATTAATAGGGGTAAAATGGTAAACTCACTATGTTATTAATTGTTTTCTTAATAAGTGTGTTAATTTAAAAGTGGACAAGTTATTAGAGACGGAGGGAGTATTATTAAAAATTAGGTCCATGTGATGTGAGCACTTGGAAAGAATCAAAAGGTGCCTCAATTCTCTCATCAATTATTTGATTTTTAGTCAATTATGATGGATGGATTATATTTTATTTCATTGGATTCTCTTTTCCAATCTAATCTTATTTAATCTCAAACCCTTTAAGACTACCTAAAAAAGAAAGGAAGTAATTAGCTATAAAATTCGTTGCTAATCTGTTGATAAATCATTTGTAACTAACATTTTTTTTATATATAAGTCATCGTTAATTAGGATTTTTGTTGTTTATTCTGATCTTGTTTCAATCCCCTAAGACTAATAATGTAATCCTACCAATGGAACTCGAAGCTTAGAGATCAGGATGAAGCGTATACAAATCTTAAATCTTACCCCTACGTATCTTGTCAAGGAAAATAAGTTGTTTTTGATAGACCTTTCAGCTAAAGTGAAGTAATTCAAAGTATGTTTGAAAAAGAAATACAATAATGCATAAGTAAATAAAGTAGAAAAGAAAGATAACAACAAATTAAATAATATGATAACAATCGAAGAATAAGATAATAGGCAAGTAAGAGTAAAGGAAAAACTAAACAATGTTCGACTACCTACTATCCTTTTACCCTAATCTTTAACCTCCTTATCCTCTTATCTAGAGTCATGTCGTCGATAATTTCAAACCCTTAAAAATAACAGGAAAATTACACAACAAGAATTAACTACAAAATTCTTCAATAGGAATTATTTATACCTCATTATTATTCCTACATATATCAAACAAGATTAGCTATAGTTGTTTATTGTTTATGATATAAGTTGTTTTCCTTTATTTATTTATTTATTATACTGATATATAGCTAGTAATCAAAATTGGACGAACATAATTGTACACACCTACTCACATATGACTAGATATAATTCTTGAAGATTAAAATACTAATTACTTGATAATGACTTCTTAAGTCGTGCTTGTATTACTATTTTTTTTTCCCTTTTTCTTCTTCATAATTATTGATTTCCTTTTTTTAGGTTCTATAAAATTAGATAACATGATTATTCCACATTAATGTACATGTTCCTATTACATTATTTTTTTGGTTGATATTTTATTTAAAAATCTTTCTAATAATCATGACAATTGTACTTTTAGTATGTTAAAGTAAATATATTATATACTTATACTTATCCAAATATTAAGAATGTGGAGAACTACTTAGAAAAGTATGAATATATATATTAAGTTAATCACTAATATATGAAGAGAGTGGATGTTAGCTGCAGAATATTAACAAATGATAGATCACTTAATTCTTACATTTGACTATAAGTAATTTATTTATGTCAAATGGGAAGTAAAAGAATAAATGAATAAATAATTACTGCCTGAGAAAATCTATAGTTTATTTAGTAGTGATGCACTTGAAAAAGTAGTTGGAAACCATAATATATATTTTTTTATAAGTATTCAATTACTTGACTTTGTAGAAATTATTGCAAGTCCATCGACATATATATAAAGGTTACATTTGATAGTTGATGTTAGAAGTATGCAAATTTTGATTTAATCGATGGATTAAATTAGAATTAATCTAAAAATTGAATTGATTAATAGACCGATAAACACTCATACTTGATGCGATATTTTGTGGAATTGGTCCTAATTCATACTTAGTTGTATGATATTTTGTGTTTTAATTCTAGTGAATTTGAATTGCTATTTAATCCTGCAAAATGTCCTATTCTAATTATTATCATACTTTTGAAAGTAAATTTCTTAGTTTTATTTCATGAAGATAAATAAACTATTTACGAAATATCCTTTAACTTAAAAACAATAAATCAAAACAATTATTAAAAAGGAAATATGACTTCTAGAAAATAACAAAAATATGAAAAGTACTCACAAAGAAACAAAAAAAAAGATCAGGGGAGATGTGAGGGAAACGTGAAAAAATGGAGGAAGTTGGTGAGTGAGGATCTTTGTAAGGACAGAAATCAATCACTATAAGGTTTCCTTTATTATTTAATTTAACTTATACTCATTGAAATTGTAATTTTTTTATTTATAATATCGTATAAATTTGTAAGTTTGTTATAATAGGTTTTTTTTTTAAGTTATTAAACTTGTATATTATGAAAGATTATCAATATTTTCTCTTTTAGATGATCTAATAGTTTAAAACGTTTATGCTATGATCAATTTATAGAAATTAAACTTTTAAATCATTTGTGATCATTTCATTTTATGAAAATTAATATAGTAGTGTTTTTACTTACTCTGCACATGCTCGAGTCACAAAATTAGATATTAATTAATTATTTGTTCAGGATAAATTGTTTATAGCATAACCTTAATATTCATGGAGTGTGATTTTTACCTTGATCCTATGTAACGTAACACCCCTAACAAAAAAAAAAAGTTGATGAGAACTAATCAATCATAACTGACAAGCTTCTGAGTTTGCAAATTGTTGAAGATGAAGTGCACATGATATATTTGGCGAATTCTACATCAAAATATAATAGGAAAATGAAGAGTTTTGTTAAAGACATAACTTAAATTCACCTGATATTATGATACACACGCTTTTGGTATTCAATATGACGTAGCACAAAAGATAAATTTAGTATGATATAAAGCCCAAAAAATTAGCACGTGACATCAAATTGAATCTTAACGCACAAACATAAAATATTTCATGTATCAAGTCATTTTTTTTAAAGAATTTTTTTTTTTTTTTTTGTTGATCGTTAACAAAACAATGATCGCTGACTAACCTAGGTAATGTTCATTGTAATTATTTCATACATTGATTAATTACTCTCACCATTACATTACTCTATAAAATTTATTTTTGAAAAAGAAATCTCAACAAACAAATTAAAAATAAAAGATGAATTTATTTCTCATTTATTAAAAATTGACTTAAAAAAACATTAAATAATAGTAGAATTGTAAACTTAGGGCCCGTTTGGCCATGCGATATGGTATCATGATATGGAATCATGATATGGTATCATGATATGGAATCATGAGATGAAATTGAAGTTTTGTTTGGACATGCAATATGAAATTTTTGTGTTGTATTTTTTCTCATAAACATAAAATTCTCATAAGTTGTAAAACTATTAAAATAGCCCCAATTGTTTAATCAATCTTATCAAATAAACAAAAAATTATAAAATCGTATAATAAATTATTACAAAGCTATTTGTTCTCTACTTAAGTAATTGTTTCATCTAACTTTAATTTAATTAAAAAAATTTGAACATAAATTGTAGTGTACTAGTCTTTAATATAATCCTCCCACATAATACATACAATTTTCTCACGTTGAACTTGCATTTCTCAATCATGTGACTGAGAAGACGAACCAACATTGTTACTTTGAGCCATTTGTTGGTCAATATCATCCGCAACTATATTTTCATACTCATAGACCATAAATATTTCATCACTTTAACAATCGGTTGGTGTGAGTTAAAGTGACTATATGTTGGTGAGAATAATAAATTTTATGTTGGTGAAAATAATAAATTTTAAAAAGTAATGATGTGATTATAAATTTTATTTACATATGAAATAAATGGTTAGTAGATATAAATGTGGGGTTGTTTTAACAAAATATAAACTTGTGGATCAATTTTTGTATTAAAAATATCTCAAATCATGTTATGGAATTACCATATAATTCCATATCATGGTTTTTGGAGAATATGGAATCACGTCTCATGATATGGAATCATGAGATGGAATCAGCGTAAAATCGCATGTCCAAACGCTGATTCCATCTCACGATACCATATCGTGATATGGTATCGCATGGCCAAACGCCTACTTAATTTCTTAATGCAAATGAAATCTAAAGACTTGACATATAAAAAGAAACAAAGGGAGTAATTATCATTTCACCAAACCAATATATATAACGTTATTTTATTCCCAATATAGAACAACTAAATAATTAATTTATGTTTATTGGTCAATTTAAATAATCAAAATAAATTAATTTATGATCATTTATTGAAAACTTAACTTTAAGAGAATACTAAATAAATGTACAATAATAAACTTATCTAATCTTTTAAGAAAATCTAAACTAATGACGTATAAATAGAAACGAGGAAAGTAGAAGAAAAAAGACAAAATAGAAAGTAAAAACAAAATATTAGGGTGGTGGGGTTTACTCTCGAAGGAGTGGGTGAATTAAAGTAGTCAAGATAAAGGAGAGAAACCCCCGAGTTTTAAGGGCTCAAGAAAAAAGAAACAAATTGACCAATTCCCAATATAAAATGCATAACTCACAAAAGTGAGAAAATTGTTATACTCCATCCGTCTCATTTTATGTGGCACCATTTCCTTTTTGGTCAATCCAAAAAAAAAAATATCACATTTTCTTATATGGTAAGTATTTAAAGGTATAATTCCTCTTTTATCCTTGTTGGTTCTACTTAAACTTAAAGATAGTATTTCAATATATTTATGAGGAGAGAGAAAAGTGAGTCTACTTTTTAATATGACTATTTTCGAAGGGACAATTTTGTAAACATTTCAAAGTCTTCATTTATTTCTTAAATTCCGTGCCCGGTCAAATGTTGCCACATAAAATGGGACGGAGGGAGTAATATTTTCTCCGTCTCATATTAGTTTTCAATGCTATTAAAAATAGATAGGTCTTTTGTCTCTAATTATTTGCTCAATTTTCTTTTGAAAAAAATCTTTTGATCAGAAAATTTGGTCAAAATGGTAAAATAATATATTTCATACTATTTTATTTTATCTTTTTGAACATTTTTACCCTTTTAACATTAATACCTTTTAATTAAAAAATGGAAAAAAGATCAGTTTATTTTAAAATAAAAAAGATATTATAGACTTTTTAATTTTCTGGCCAAATTCTGACCAAATTTTTTGGCGATTTAGCATAACCTTTTTTTTTACTTGTTCATTTTGATAAATCAAGAAAGGACAAATTNAAAAAGGATATTATAGACTTTTTAATTTTCTGGCCAAATTCTGACCAAATTTTTTGGCGATTTAGCATAACCTTTTTTTTTTACTTGTTCATTTTGATAAATCAAGAAAGGACAATTTTTTTTACCTATTATACCCTCAATTAATTAATTTTGAAAAAAGACTTCTTGAAAATTTAAATTTTTAATTCATCTATTTCATAATTAATAAGGGTAAAATGGTAAACTCACACTTTTCTTGTTCTTCTTCTCTTTTTCATCTTTATTTATCTACTATATTAAAGGTAATATTCATTTTCACTTGTTTAGTTTAAAAAAACTAAGAGATAATTTATGACATAGTTCTTAATTTATCCTTATTATTAGTTATAGTATTTTTTTCAATATATTTTTTAAAAATGTTGAATTTATTATATTCAAAGGATGATATGGTCAAATTGTCATTTCATTTATTACTTTATATCTCAATTTATGTGATACCATTTTAAATTTCGAGAGTCAAATAATTTAAATTTGATCGTAAATTTTTTAGCATGGAATCTTTAAATTTTTTGAATTTTTCTTATACATATTTCAAAACTATGTAAAAATTACTATAAGTCAAAATAATTGAAAAATATATTGAATGATGCCACATAATTATGGAAAAGGGAGTACCCTTTGAGTTTTGTACGAAATCAATATTGATCAAGTAAAACATGGAAGTAGAAAAAAATATTTTTTTTATTTATAACTTCTTAATAAACATGTGAAAGACAAATGTGATAATTAATATAAAACGGAGGAAGTATAAAATATTCCCTATGTGGCTGACAACTCCACGGTGGACTGCACCTCTGCCTTGACTTCAATCCATCTCCCACGTGCCCACTGCTTCCCTTTAATTTCTTTTAGATTTAATTTTGAAAGAATAAAGTGTACGCAGATTTATTCAGAGAGTCGATTTTTGATAAAATAGTTTGTATGGATGGGAAATTAATCCATTAACAACATTCTTGAATTCAAAGATCAAACTCCAAGTTATCAAGTGGTAAGTGGTGGAGTCACCTTATGTTAAGGGATGTTGCATTGAAAAAATTATATCGTTTTAACTATGATCAAAATTTTAGTATATATTGATCTACCTTAAATATTATTTGCATTGTAACATTTCTTAGTAAATTTTTTGACTCCGCAATTGTAAATGGTATTCAATTTCCATCACTTTCCTCCGTAATTCCTAGCCAGCAATAGACCTTAGACAAGAGTTTGATACAAGAAAAGAAAACAAGTACCCCAAATTTATAGGAAAAATTAAAGGAAAAATGAGAGCAAATTAAGCTAAAATGTTGGCCAATGTCCCCACTACATGTCATTTAAGTAGAAGTAGGTTAGCAAAAATTGTCAATTTTCTTGATTTGTCCTTTTGAAAAAAAAAAAACAAAAAGTAAAAGTAATTTGATGTGTGATCAATTTTAAATTAATATTAATATTATAGTTAAAAAATTAATAATTTTCAAAAACATTTATAATTAAAATAAATGAAATTATTAAATTCACATTAATATATAATCAATCCTCAAAGTCTATCTTTGAGTAAGAGAGTCAATTCCCTAAATGGTCACCCAAATTTAGGGAATTGTCTTGAAATATCATTTATGTTTCATTTAGGACCAAACTATCACTTCACTATCACTATTTTTCTTCAAATATACTTGACACTCCAAAAGCCCCACTCTCTCCTAGTTGGCATGATATGTCATTAAAGTCTTTTTTTTTTTAATAATAGACATATTTGATTCATTAAACTTATTTAACTAAAATAATGATCATATTATTATTTTTTAAATATTAGTTTATTAAGAATAAATTTTCATACTTAAGAATCTTTTATGATAATTAAACTTTTTATTTTTTTATGTTATGAAGATTAGATTTTTTAAACGTACTATAATATCATCAAATTTGAATACTTGTAAACACATACATTCAAAAAAATATATATATACAAATCACTCATGAATGCTAACTTACATCAATTAATCATAAATTGTATAGTGAATCAATAATATTAAAGGTCAATTAACTATTACAATAATATTAATTGTGTATTTTAAAATTCATGCTTACAATTTTTTTTTTTTGAAAAAATAAAAAATGAATAATATTATATTTTTTATCCAAAAAACAATATTAAATACCTTAAAAGTCTCCTTCTATTCTAGTTGATACGTCATGTCATTAAATCATCATTTTAAAAAATAATATACCTATTCAATTCATCAAACTTATGTCTCAACAAAACAAATACATTTACATGAGAATTTATGAAGATTATAAAAAAAATCTAATTCCTTTATATATTTTTACTAAACAAAATTCAATGAAAAAACCTCTGTGTACAGTTATTACCTGGTAATTTTTAAAATTCCTAAGTAAATTATTTGAAAATTTTAAGATTTTTTTTTCCTTAAAAGTATTCAAATAAATTTGTAAGGTTGACAAAAAAATTGGTATGAAAGAGAAAATTATTATTTAATTTTTATTTTTATTTTTATTCTTTTATTCTATAATATATTATATTATATTATATTATATTATATTATATTATATTATATTATATTTTAACTTCTCATACAATTAAACACCAATATATATTCTTATCTCATTCCAAATTTATGAAATACAAGTAATAATTAATTGAATTGCCTATTTTAATTCAATAATATACGTATTATATGAGATTAATATACTGATAAATAAAGATCAAAATTTTATTTTCTAATATAAATATTATTCACTTTCTATCTTCTTTTCAAAAAAAAAGATATTGTAAGTATATATGGATTTCAAAGCATCCAATTAATTATTTTTTAGTAGTTAATTGACCTTTAATATTATTGATCCATTATATAATATATGATTAATTGATGTAAGTTGACATTCATAAGTGATTTATATATCAATTTTTTTTGAATATATGTGTTAATAATTATTCAAAATTGATGACATTATGCTGAGTTTTAAAAAACTATTCTTCATCGCATTAAAAAATTAAAAAAATTAATTATGATAAAAGATTCTTAAGTATGAAAATTTATTCTTAGAAAACTAATATATTTTTAAAAAAATAATATGATTGTTATTTTAGTTAAATGGGTTTAATAAATTAAATTAGTCTATTATTAAAAAAAGAGACTTTAATGACATGTCATGCCAACTAGGAGAGAGTGAGACTTTTGGAGTGTCAAGTATATTTGGAGGACAATAGTGAT
Organism: Solanum stenotomum; assembly: GCF_019186545.1. Taxonomy (NCBI): domain Eukaryota; kingdom Viridiplantae; phylum Streptophyta; class Magnoliopsida; order Solanales; family Solanaceae; genus Solanum; species Solanum stenotomum. Next base: position 641,261 of record NC_064291.1, on the reverse strand, counting down.
AGTTGAGTGATATTGTGGTCCTAAATGAAACATAAATGATATTTCAAGGTAATTTCCTAAACTTTTGTGACCATTTAGAGAATTGACTCTTGAGTAAGACCAAAGAAGTTGATATGACCAACATGAGTTGTGGTGCTATGATGGGAGTGCTTCACTCTTAACCAGAGATCTCGGTTCTAGCTCCGAGTATGGAGAAAATCTTGTTGGGTGCACCATCCCCAAATGACCCTGTAGTGCGCGATCCAAATTTAGTCGGAGCTCCAATATGAACTTCAGACACCGAGCGGCAAAAAAAAAAAAAAAAAAGTTGATATGGATAAGATAAAAAAGTCATAGTACGAGTAGCTACTGCTATTGATCAGTTTATTTTTGGATTTGACATCTTTGATTCTCTGTTCCAAATCTTCTTTCTTTGAGAAAAAGGATTTAAGATTATATATATTGTAATTGTAATATAATACTAAGAATAAGTTTTTTTATCAATACGATCAAAGTTGAAAGTTATGTCATGATTAACTATAAAATTTAAGGAGATTTTAAATATGTCATGATTTTATGTGTTATAAAAATGCGATTTTAATTTAAATGAATTGTGATAAAATTTCAAAAACTCAAATTTTATAAATTTCAAATTTTAAATCCGCTTATATATACCTGCGTTATTTAATCTAGCACCTTTCACCTTTCATTGCTTTATCCTTTATCATTAGCTTTAGTTCTGCATTTATAAAAATGGAGATCACTTCTCTTGTAATTTAAGAATCTATAGTACTTTAATGGGAGCAATATAGTTAAAATAATACAAAATTATCCAAATTGTGACAGAAATGTAACTCGTCATTCATTTTTAGTCAAATCCATAGAAGTCTTAGTTGCGAACCTCGTATAGAATTAATTTATTTGAAAGGAAGCGTGTACCCTTCAAAGTGAGATTTTTTAATGCAAATTCGTACTAATCGAACTTCAAATTAAAACAAGTACAAAACATCGGGCATAAAATAAATGAATAATTAATATAGCCACTTTGTATAACATATAGAATGTCGATTACCCATTGTATAAGGAAGGACAAAGAATAATAATCCTAAGGTATTTTAAGATTATCTTGGTATATTACCTTTATATATTAAATTTCTGTTTCACTTTATGCAGGGGGTATATTTGGAATGTATTTTTAGTGTTTATTTATCCATTTTTTAAAATATATATTGATGTTTGCTATATTTGTAGTTTTTCCTATAAAATTTTACTCGATATAAACCATTTACCTCATAAGAAATATCCGATGATTTTTTTTGTTTTGTTTATTATCATGATATGAGAAACTTTATTATAATGTGTAAAATATATTTACCAAATTAGTACTATTTTATACAAGTTTCTATTAATCATTAACCATCAATTCAAGTACCTAATTCGAAGTCCCTTTCATACTTTAAGCTCATATTTTGTCTATGATAATTAATGGATGCATGAGTTTGATTGATAAGATGCTTTTCTCATGGATTCATGAATAAATAATACTAGTATACTTTATTAACGAGGATGATAGTGGAGTAATACATATTCTTATTTTTTTATTTTTAATTAGAAATTTTGAATTCGAATACTAAAATTTTAGATTCACACGCTAGAGTTTTATATTTCTTTAAAAAAGGAATGGAGGACCATTGGACAGCTATAATTAAAGACATTTTGTATTCTCATATTATATAATAGTCAAAGACAACCTCAATGACTCTAAAATTAAACCTCAATTCTTTAGCAAACAAAGGGAAACATATTGATGCTAGAAGCTTCATAAAAATAATAATTATAATATAGGACCATGCTATATATATATAACACTTTCACTATTCACTATAAAAAACATGTGTACATGTTAGATGCTCATATTCTATATTTTTTGTAACATTTTATATATGTTGAAGTAGTATGCAACCCTAATTTATACATACCATTTGTTTTCTCTGTAACAATGAATTTTGCCTTAGCACTTGTGAGTGTATTCGTATATAATGTAGGGAAAAATGACAAATATATCTTCGAACTATCGTAAATGGTATGCAGATATCTTTTGTCATATTTTTAGGACATTGGTATCCCTGTCATCCAAAAACTAGAGCATATATACCCTTTATGTTAACGGACATACACGTGTCATAATCTTATCCACCGACCCGATATTTATTAAATATCAGATCGAAGGATAAGATTGTGCCACGTATCCCTATTTAGTCTTCCGTTAGAGTGAAGGGCATATATATGCTCTAATTTTTGGACGACATGAGCACCAATGCCCCAAAAGTATGACGGAGGGTATCTACGTACTATTTACAATAGTTTAGGGGTATATTTGTCATTTTCCCCTATAATGTATGTGTATGCGTATGTCACACATGTATATGAAAATAGTGTTGCAAATACAGAAATTTTAATCCAGTTTATTTATATGATTATGTTTCATTTTGGACATATCGTTGATTGTTACACATAAATTAGAACTTTTATAATTTTATTGCTTCCTATTATGTGAAAAGCGTACCGACACCCTTTTTTTGTTTCATCATGAGTTCATATGGTTTGTTCATATTTAACTTTAGACCAAAGTTTTTTTTATATTTTTATTTTTAAAAAAGACAAGTCCACTTGACTACTCCAACACTGAAATGTAGGTAATACTTTTGGTGTTTTTTGTCAATAATTTATATTTCATAAAATATAAATGAGTACAATACTTCATGTTGATCTAAGTTGAATACTGGTGCCTAATAATTGGGACACTATTTTGGGTAATTAACCTGACACTGTATTTTAATAAAAATAAATGATTGTGAAATAAATATAAGATTTACATATTTATAAATAGGGTAAGCCATTTGGGAGGAAATTCTTGCCGGTTGTCCTTTTTTGGGTCATCTATTTAGTACTCTTTCGGTCTCTTTTTACTTGTTAAATTTTGATTTGACACACCTATTAATAAAATATTAAGTGCTATAGTGAATTTACCATTTTACCCCTATAAATTGATGGAATCTCAAATATTTTACTCACTACATTTTTCAAAGACATTAACTTAATGGTAATAAATCGTGGGTATAATAGGAAAAAAAATTCTTTCTTCATTTGTCAAAAATAACAATAAAAAGAAAATATTGAACAAGTAAAAAGGAACAGAGTAGATATTTAGTAAATTTTATAATAAAAATGCTAAATCACAGTCTAAACTTTTGTAAGTTACTAAAACGTTAAATAATAATTTAATTTTATGGGGATAAGGACATATATCCCCTGAACTATCGTAAATGGTATGCAGATAACCTCCGTCATACTTTTGGGACATTGGTGCCCCTGCCGTCAAAAAACTAGAGCATATATGCCCTTCACTCTAACGGAAGACTAAATAGGGACACGTGACACAAACTTATTCATTGATTCAATATTTAACAAATGTCGGGTCGGTGGGTAAGATTATGACACGTGTATGTCCGTTAGTATAAAGGGTATATATGCTCTAGTTTTTGGATGGCAGGGGCACCAGTGTCCCAAAAGTATGACGGAGAGTATTTGTATACCATATGCGATAGTTCAGAAATATGTAAAATTGTCCCTCCTAAAAAGATTATTCCAAAAAATGGGCAAGGAGATATATTTGTCTTTTTTCCTTAATTTTATTGGTAAAGTTAAACAATATATATATCAACAAACATTAGACTCGAATATATTATAAGTTCATAATATATGTTTCAGTGACTAAAAAATGATATTATTCCTTTTTTTAACATTAGCCACGGACAAAGCATACTGTATTCAATAGAAATCTAAATAAAAAATAAAGGTGAATGGCTTTACACCTTAATTTAATTGTTGAACAACAAGTTGCTATAATCAATTAAAGTATACAAAATCAAATGTTGTGTGTTTGTTGGACATAGAAGTATGGGGGGTTGGACTCCTAATCCCATAATAAATTAAGAAAATTTATCTCCTCTATAATAATATAAATTAATAACAATTTAAATATATGTCAAACATAATAAATTTATTTACCTGATATCAAACTTAAGCAAATATTTTGAGTTTGAATCTTTCAATGTGATTTAGGACAAAAAGTTAGATCAATATGAAAGAGAATATGTCAAAAATCTAAAACTTGCAAGGAATAGCCATCCTAGAAAAAAAATATTTTGTTGGTTTATTTTTTGACTACTTTATATTATAAAAATATAGATGATATCTCTGTAAGCACATATATGAGTTAGTTTGAGTCTCATAGCCACCATTAAGGAAATATTTTGATATTTATAAGAAAAATCATATCGATACAGAAAGTATGTATTCGAGATACTAAAATTTGCGATGAATAATTATCTTAGGATAATCATATTCTTGTCAATCTTATTCAATCTTTTATAATTCTATGATTATAAATAAAAATATACTCCATATACTTACCATTCAATCACGACCCTGATCTGGGGTCAAATCATTGGTTAAGGCAACAAATTGCCAAAAATTAAGCAAGGATGGCCCAAAGTTAAAGACTACAAAAGAAAGCCGTCCAGGGTGGTGAGGTCAAGAAAAATGTGGGATCCATTAGCCACTCTTCCCCATCCACTAATTTCTTTTTCTTTAACAATAAATTTGATATATTTATATTAGAATCTGATTAGAGTTAATTTGCGTACTACATAATTCATTATTAGAGATAACGTTTTTAATAAAACTTATTTTCTTTTCAAATACACGAATCAAAAGATTTTAATTAACGATGAAAAATTTCAATCATCTCACCACAATCGATATTTTTATATTATATATAGTAGTATTACTACTATTAAAATATTGTTACAACTACTTTAATTACTTCAACATATATATAGTCTCTCTCATCATCACGTTTTTATCTGTGTTAGCATTAATTAAAATCTGGTCAAAACTTTGATATCCTTAACCATGATTAGTAAATTAAAGTCTTGTACACCTCACATATAAATCAAACTATATTTAACCCTACCTATTTTAATTTAATCAACTATTATAAATGCATTAAATATATATTTTTCAATCTTATATATACAATAAATATAATCTACCTACAAAAACATTTGGGTTGATAAAACCTCCTCAGCCCCTTCTAGTTCTGTTCCTATCGTCAAAAGTATCATAAATGGTCAAAATCTCTCAACTTTTAACCTAATATCTCATACTCGGACAAAAACTCTTCAAATGTTTTTTTTATTATAGAAAGTGTTCTATACCCTCATCAATTAAAAGAATCTACATAACAGTTAGAGACAAAGATAAAGTACAACTTACGAATTTAGCGAAACTCAATAGCTTGTTCCAAATTTTATATTTATCTTAAAAAACTTACTGAATAAATTATTAATTCAAAACTAAGTAAGCTTTAAAAAAACTAAAATTTTGGAGCCAAAAAACTTTAGATTCTTACTTTACCTAAAGAAATATGAATATTTATTAAATCAGTGAGTTTTGAACTAAATTGTACAAACTCTTCAATTTTGATACCGTATTCATATTGGATTTTTTTTAAAAAATATATTATTTTCGAAGAATTCAAATATTACGGAATAGTTATTGCAAGTTGAGGAAAAATGTTCCTTCATTATCATGTATAATTTATTAATTAAGTTAATACACTTGCAAAACATGAATGACATATAATCCAACTTGCTCTAGTTTCCCAAATCTTGACTTTCATATAAATAATATATAATAAATATTTTCATTCATTTCACGCAACTATTATAGTAATTTTCAAATGTTTACCGTCATCAGCCACCAAATTCCTCCTTTTTTTAGTTTGTCATTATTTTGGGTGTTTTTTTTTTTTTTGGTAATTCTTTTGAGAATCTAGACATGCCAAAAAAATCATGCAAACTTTATTTTAGATATCATTCCTTATTATTTATATATATCCGCGAAAAATTAGAAGAGTAGGAACAAAGTTATTAAGATCCAAACAACAATAACATATTTGGTATAAAAGTGGGGTCTGAAAAAAATTGATGCACATAAATTTTACTCCTATTTTTTTTGAAATAGAGAGGTTATTTCTGATAAATCTTTAGCTCAATAAAAAGTTTCGAAAATCCAAAAAAGACTAAAAGTTCATGAAATTCTTACATCAAAAATCATAAGTTCAAAATTCTAAATTCGTCCCTTAGTTATAATTGAATTTGAAATCTAATATATAAATTTCTCAACACATAAATGAGATTCAAGCCAAACTTATAGAATTACCAAACCTATAATTTACATTATTTATCCGCTATATAGAAGTTAAACTCAATTATTTTTCTTTTAATAAAAACCAACTACTATACACTATATATATAAATATATAGTAGTTGAATAAACAAATAATTTCTATCCTCCTATTATCTTATACTTATATAATATTTATAAACTTTAGGGTGTCTTTGTTCCCCTCTCTCTCCTTCTTCCTCCCTTCCCTTTCTTTCCACTCAAAAAACCAAATCTCCATAACAAGCTAAGCTCCTTTCTTGTTTTCTAAATCTTTTATTCAAATCTACACACCAAAAACTATAGAATATAATCCCATCTATTAAACAAAACCATAGAAAAAAAAACATATATATATATCTAGTAGTTTTTAATAATTTTTACATTTGATATTGTTTTTTAATTTATAGTTTTTTTGCCCCATATCTCTTGTATTTTTTTTTGTACTTTTGAATGTTTTGGTCATGGCTGGTTTGGATTTAAGCACAACTTCTCGTTATATTCATCAACTTCACCACCCGGCTGACTTCAATCTGCAAAGACAACCGGATGATGAAGATAACAACAACCAATTTTCCGATGACCATCACCACGAGGATAATGGTCATCAGAATCAAGGTTAGAGAGAGTACACTTTTATTTACTTATTTTCTTTTATGACTTCAATCAACACGCCCTCCTAAGCGTGTTGATTGATTCTTATTATCTTATATGAATCAAGTTTGGGCAATTTTTTTTGTTAATAATAGGTGATGATGACCGATGAGACTTGAATCTAAGACCTTCTGTCTATTTTAATATCATGTTGAAATTATCTAATAGGTTATTTTATCTATAAATTTAAGAAATTAAAGAAAATATATTTTTATTTATTTAATTATATCTTTGATTAGTACACCCTCCCTAGCCTCCTATACTCACCTGATTCTTGTTCATGAACCAAGCACATAAAACTCTTTATTTTTCTTTGGGCAATAATAGATGGTGTCTGACGGTGAGACTTGAACTCAAGACTTTTTATTTAGCCTAAAAAATGCTAAATTATGTGACATGAAAATTTAAATGATTCGAGAGAGTCCACTTTTATTTGCTTAATTATATTTTTCATCAACCTCTCACTTGGGAGACATTTGATATAAGTGATTCTTGAATCCAAGACTTTCTATTTGTTCCGATATCATATTGAATTATGTTGTTTAATAGGAGGAGGTGATATCGTTGGCCGGAGACCTAGAGGACGGCCAGCGGGGTCAAAAAACAAGCCAAAACCACCAGTAATAATCACTAGAGAAAGTGCAAACACACTGAGAGCACATATATTGGAGATTGGAAATGGATGTGATGTATTTGAATGTGTATCAACTTATGCTAGGAGAAGACAAAGAGGGATTTGTATACTAAGTGGTAGTGGGACAGTAACAAATGTTAGCATAAGACAACCTGCTGCTGCTGGTTCTGTAGTAACATTGCATGGAAGATTTGAGATTCTTTCCCTTTCTGGCTCATTCTTGCCTCCACCTGCTCCACCAGGTACGATTCTGTGTCATCATCTCATCTAAAAAATGTAATTTGTTCTAGTGGTGGAATCTAAGTTGAACGAAGGAGGTTCAATTGAATCCTCTATATATCCTCTTCGTTGAAATATTACACTGTAGTAATAGGGTGTCTTTGAGATGGAACTAAGTGCAATGAATGGGGTTTAGTAAATTTCACGATTTTATTAATTACTTAGTTATGTCTTCAACAACCATTGTGAGCGTCTCACATACAAAAAATTAAGATGTTTGAGCAAGCAATTTGTTTTATTTACTTAATTATGACGTCAACAGCGCCTCCTGACCACGATGCAATGAGTTAATCATTTTGTGTATACAATTTTACTTAATTATGTCTTCAACAGGTGCGACGAGTCTGACAATTTTTGTGGCTGGTGGACAAGGGCAAGTTGTTGGAGGAAGTGTGGTAGGGGAATTGATTGCTTCTGGACCAGTTATTGTTATAGCTTCATCATTTACAAATGTTGCTTATGAGAGATTGCCATTAGAGGAAGATGAAGGAGGGGGAGGCCTTCAAATTCAACCACAAGTCTCTAATAGTGGTAATAATAATAATAATAACAATAATAGCCAATTTCCTCATGACCCTTCATCTGGATTTCCATTCTTTAATCTTCCTTTGAATATGCCTAATGGACAACTACCATTTGGAGTCTAATAGGTTACATATTCTTGAAGTTTAGAGTATAATCTGTATGCATCATGGCTTTCAATCACTTCATTTTCGACTACTAATTCAGCTTCTTGAATTTGTGTACGTGCATCATGCATGGCATTCAAGAAGCTGAAGTTTCACAAGTTGTTGATATTGATGAAGAAATTAAAATTCTTAATGTTTGTCATAGTAATTGTTGGATTTTCTCCATTTTTTTTGTGGATTTCTTCTTCTTCTACTTCTTCTTGGTTTTGTAACTCTATGGAATCCTTAAAATAGTGATTATCTACTCTTAAATGTTCTTTATGGAACTCTTATCTATAAAGAAAGAATTGGTTTGAGAATGCAATATATAATATTCCTCAAATTAATTCACCTAATAGATAGTTGTGCTTATCTTACTTATTATTATTTGATGTATGTTTCTTCTCAATGTTTTTCTATTTTCTCTATTGTAGATTATAAAAGGAAATTATTTGACTTTAGTCTAAGGAGATCTTGAACGGTAGACTTTTCCCTCTTTAGCATTACTTCCAAGACTAGTAACCCCACCAACCCCCATTCTAATTTTTATATTTTTTCTTTTCGAGAGTTAATTTTTAAAGCTTAATTGAATTACATACATCAACTCAATAATAATTTAATTATTCATTAATTATAAAAAAATAATATAATTATCCTTATGTCAGTATGATGAAAATATACATTTTAAAATATTTGATCGATTTCAAAGTTTACATGATTATAAGAATATTGAGAAACAAAAAGTAAACGTAAATATATAAAGCTTAAATATTAAATTGTATGCTAATAAGGGTTTTTACCATAGAGGGGTTGTTCTTGTTTGATGAAATAAAAAGTTCATGTGGTGGACGTTCTATTAATAACATGTCGTACATTAATGTTTGGGCTGAATTTCTTGATTTTGCTACTATACTTTTTTGGGAATTTGATCCACCACACTGGTCAATTGCTGAAAACAATGCTTTTCTCTCTCTCTCTCAGCTAAATTGGCCTTTAGAAAAATGGGAACACATGACTAGTTTTCAGTACTTGTCTTTGAAATATTTGTACCATCAATTATCAAATAATATCTGAAATAATATACTATGCAGTATGATTCACAAAGTATTTGGCGTTAGTAATGCTAGAAGGATTGCATCTTAGAAGATGTGATGTAGATATCCTACTCTATACAAACATTAATGATTACTTTCACGTTTTGAATCTAAAGCTTTAAATCAAACATATATAATTTTAATGTTGCTCCAAGACTTAACTTTATTTAAAATACACACTATTTTAATGTTCTCAAGTGCTCTCTATGCTTTTACTTGTATCCTCAATGATTATGATAAAACAGTAAATATTTATTCATTCTTAACTAAAGGTTTCAAGTTTGAGCCACGAGTTTGAAGCCATCTTTAATACTTTACCCCGAAAATGAGATTTTTTGACACAAATCCAAATTAGTCGTGCCCAAAGCTGATATTGAATACCGGATGGGAAAAAAGAAATTACATGCTTTCACTTGAAGCCGTTTTCTCAATGGAAAACATGAAATAGGATTTCAATTTTATATCGAGTGAAAAACTAATAAAAGTACGTAAGTATTTGATAGGTATGACTTCCGTCTCCTTAAATATCATCAGACCTGGAGCATTGTTCTTATTCCCACCCAAGGAGGTTATTTGACTAAGATCTAGAGTTGACGAGTTCAGAATTAACATACATAATTATATACTAATATAATACACACAGCCTTACTAGTTGCTGCTAAATACCTCAGTTCTTTTTATAGTATAATTACTATTATTAAACCAAATGATTCCATTTTGTCTACCATATTTTTTCCATTAAAGAAGATGTCCTCTTAAATAGTGAACTTTACGATTTCAAGTTGCTTTATTCTCCACTAATAGAGTTATTACCCTTTTATATTGTTAGGACTAACATGGCATTAAAATTTTGTACCTTTTTACAACTATACATTCATTTCTTTGTCCTTTCCTATTTAACACGTGTAATTGCACTGTCTTTTTCATCAAAGCACTATACATTAATTACTGGGTATAGTTGTAACTCAGTAATTAATGTATCATCAAAATCTCTACTGGGTAGGAAATACCGACTTTATATATTTTAATTCTATGATTGTTTTTGGTTTTTGTACCAATTAATTCTTGCTTAGTTTAGGATTTATACTCTCTTAGGTTACAAAACATCATAGAAATAACCTTTCTGCGTCTCAAGATGTTATCTTTAGTAAAATTAGTTTGTTATAGTTATAGACTTTATATTATATCGTTCATATTCTATCTATGATTGCGGTTTTTTACAAGGTGGCTGAGTTAAATGTCGTTCAATTTATGGCAAATCATAGAAAATCATCAATTGTTGTGTTAACAAAAGATTAAGGCAAATAAGAAACAACATAATATACTCAACAACCTTAAGGAATAACTCAAGAAACAGCAATAACATAGCATCCAAAAAAAATAGTGAGGACATATGATCCGCTACACTGATGTATCCAACAAAAAATATGGTTATAAAACAGTAAAGATTGTTCCCATACAATGATTAAGAGCAATCACAACGTCAGTTTGGTTTTATTGGTGCACTGTGGTGAAAAAGTATGCTCCTCAACTATAATGACCAGGTTTTATGAACTTACAATATATCCCGTGTAATCCCACAAGTGAACTATGAGAGGGTAGCATTTGATAAAATTATCTGAAAAAAAAAATCCTAACATTTCAACCCATCTATTTCATGTTACGACTAGCATTTGAATGGAACAAATTATATAGATGAAGTCCCTCCATCCACAACCAATAGAGGAAACTTCACATGACACAAGATGATTCTTTGTTATACTATAAAATAAGATTACAATACTGAATTTGATACTTTCCATTCAAATTGGCAATCTACTAGCTGATGATTGGATCTTACATAAACTATTTGGTGAGTAACCAAATGTATTAAAACTGCATGAATACTATTGGAAGTAATACGTTGTCACAACAATAATCAGGTAAATTTGAGGGCAGATTATTCAAATTTGTTTCTCAATTATAAAATTAACATGAATATTCAAACAAGTCGTCATTTCCAACTGAAATAATATTTCCCACTGCCAAGTCACGTTAATGATCTTTCTTATGTGTTGAGGATTTGCTCTATATTGTATACAATGAAACCTGACAATTCAAGCTTATGCTCCGTCTAGGTGCATAAGTTGAGTTTGCTAGCTTTGGAGTATTATCTTCTGCATTAGGACTAGCAAAATTCTTCTCAACACCAGTGTTGAGCTGAACATTAAGGTAAGCAAGTGACTTAACATCGTCTCAAAGTAAATGTTTTACCTTTATCTAAGAAAATACTTTATCCTGGATGAATATTTATTTTACTTGAAGTGAAGCACCTATTAGACTGTAGCATGAATATGCTATCTCAACGACTATTACACACATAACAACCCTAGGTACATTAATCTGGAAACAACTTTTCAGGTTAGAATAAAGGATATATCTTCCAAAAAAGTGATGAAGAAAAGTTGAAGTCATAAAGTGGACTTAATAGTATTGCGTTTGTCTTTCAGCATAGGCAGATAATGCTATAGATATAGTAAATGTTTCCGTAGCTAACTTTTCCAAAGTGAAACAAAATAAAGATACTCTCAATGGAATAAAACCATAGAAATCATCCCGCCTTGGGTTGCTCAGCCTTAAACATCGGTTTCACAATCCTACAAAAACAATGATTACACAAGTTGATAAAATATATACGTTGTAACTAATAAAGAGAGATTCATGTTTAGAACCAAGGTAAAACAAAAAATCTGAAGAGCACACATGAATAGTCAATAAAAATATGTAGCAACTTGTTCACACTTTCGGAAGGATGGGAGAATCGCAGAGGCTTAATAGAAAATGACTATCCTTGTAGCTATTTGGGCTCATGTACGATGTCTAATTCAGGATCACAATGTACCCTGTTCAACTTTTGTAGCACAAGGTACAAAAACATTAAGTTGTGGCCGTCTTATCTTCATGTTTCTACTTGATAGGTAGTGCCCGTGTCAGCACGGGCCCAATAACACTAATTGATTATGTCTATATGTATTCAGAGGTGTAGTAGATATAGATACATGAAATAAAAATAAAGGAGCAAAGATGGAATACAAAGAAACAGGGGCTCAAACTGCAAATAGGCCAACACATAAAATTCAAAATTCTTGGTGATATGACATATGCAAATGTAAGAGTTAAAATTTAGGAGTTCATTTACAATCTGCAACCAACACTATAGATCCATCCTTAGTAACATAGTCATTCAAACTTTAATTCCACCACCTATTATTGGAGAAATTAATAAAACATATTACAGAGGGGCATATAATTTCAAGCAAACTTGTCAGTAAGCTAACTCTTCGAATAGCAACATCAAAACAATGTGCGATTCTGATCAAAACTGTACGAATCCAGACTTTTACACTTTCCACTAATAAATAATAGAGACATCGATACTTGCAAAAAGTCCTACATTTAAAATCTGAAACTACGATAAACTATGAAGCGTATACAAAAGCATGCAACAAGTCCTTGAAGCTTGGTTTGTCTTAGCATCATCATAATGTAAATGACTCCTTGTTTTTTGTGATACTTACTCACTGAGTAGNAAAACAATGTGCGATTCTGATCAAAACTGTACGAATCTAGACTTTTACACTTCCCACTAATAAATAATAGAGACATTGATACTTGCAAAAAGTCCTACATTTAAAATCTGAAACTACAATAAATTAACTATGAAGCGTATACAAAAAGCATGCAACAAGTCCTTGAAGCTTGGTTTGTCTTAGCATCATCATAATGTAAATGACTCCTTATTTTTTGTGATACTTATTCACTGAGTAGCTCTAATGAGAGGGAATAGTAAGAAGTGTTGCAAAAATGTTGACAGTTTAAAACATGTATCAAAGAACATTTTAGGTTATTGATGCAATAATTAATTTGCAATTATAATTATTAATAATCTTTTGCATTGGGAAGAAAATAAGTATAATTTTTTTCACATTCAATAGCGGTGGAATATGATTTGTCGCTAATCACTATTTTTTCTGTAGTGACACTATATATAATAATAGAACAAAAATTACCTAAATACCTTGTGTGACTATTATTCTATATAAATAAAGATATAATAATACAAAAAAGTAAAACAAATTAAGGAGTTGACCGAATAAATCTCAAAAAAATACCGATGATCGATTTTTTTTGCGTCAAACGGATATCCGAGGCAAAAGTTACGATCGTTTGAAGTTTCACCAAATTAGAGATTGAAACTTGAAAAAATAGTTATAAATTGGTGAAACTTCAAATGGTCATAACTTCAAAAGTCACACTTCCCAAGTTTTTTCCAAGTATTCTTGGGGCCAAACGGGCCCTAAGGTAATATTGAGTATCTTAACATGTATAAGGAATTAAAAATGTGTAACACACTATATAGAAATTAAAATGTGTAACATGATCATAAAAAAAAGATTTAAGTAATAAAATATAAAGCAGCCATACCTTTTTAACTTTAAAGTGAGGAAAATGACAAAAAGTAAATTTGTGATACGAAAGTTTTTGGATTTTGTATGGTTCCATGTTGAAGTTGTTTTGACATTGTATGAAATTTTATTATTAAACCTAAAATATTTTTCATTAAAGACAATTCCATAGATAAAATCTAATATCTATATTAAAATTTGATTAAATTTAGATTTCATGTCAAATATTTAAGATAAAAGTTGTCACGCCCTGAGCCTACACCGTGGGAGGGACTGACACTCGAGAACCATTGCTGATCCCAAGCGAACCCTTGGCCTAACTTACTTACTCAGCGAAATACTTTTAAGCATTAAGAAGAGAATCCAAATGCAAGATAACTCAACAGTCTCAAAACTAAACTCATAATGTTTCAGAGATAAACATTTAAGCTAGCCAAAGTTGCAACTCAAATATGAACATAAGCCAATAGCAATATAATGACGAATGAACTAACATTTGACTGTCTATGAAGCCTCTAAACAACTGAGATGGATGTCGGGACAAGATCCACGACATCCTAATGAACTAAAACTACTAAAAGCACAAAAAATGGGTCTTCCGAAAGCAAGGAGGCTCACCAAGAAACTCTGGAGCTCAACTAGAATCAATGATGTGCTGGATGCGGATCCTGGTTACCTGTGTCTGCATCATTAAAAGATGTAAGCCAAATGGCATTAGTACATTGAATGTACGAGTATGCGAGGGGAATTCTAAAACAAGACATAAGCTTGAAAGGAATTGAAGAACTTACCTGGCTCAACTCAACTTAACTGAACTCATTTCAATATAAAGTAGTATAAAACAAGTGCAATATAAAGAAAAGCTTTTTAAAACATGGATGTCAACTTTGTGTATTTGGAAATACAATAATACTCTATGTGTATGCAAAGATACAATATAGCTCTGAAATGTATGTAAAAATACAATTAAACTGTGTATATAAGAATGCAAATATTCTGTGGTAGTTTCTCTAACCGACAACCATCATGTAAGAGTTATTGTGATGATACAACATTTTGCCTCAAGCTGTCAGGGCCATTCTATACCTTGCCGATGGTATAGAACCTGACTACTAAGTGGATCCACTAGTCTATGTTAAAAAGCACTAAGGAATCATCTAAAAAGTATGACCCTTTTCTACCCATAATGACTACATGGTTTATGGAGGCTGGGAATTGTCTGAACTCTCCCCATATCGGTGCTCAATACTACTCCTAAAATATAATACTAGCTGTTATGTTTAAAAACACACTTCTTTATGTGGTTTGAGATAATTGCTCAAAACTTAGCACAAATGCTATCTTGGAAATCAAAGTTTCCTCTCTTGCTTAATTGTGAAAGCGTTTACTATTTTCTAAAAACTAGCTCAAAGGCTTTTTGGAAACCAAGGTTTCCTTTTCTTGTTTAAATGTGAAAACATTTTAAAACTCTTTGGGAATACATAGTCCCCATATACTCTTTGAAGAAATGAACTTCAACCTTTACTCTTTACTCAACTTGAACTTTAAGTCTTAAAACAAAGTTAAAACATTTGTAAAAGATTTTTAAAAAACTCTAAGAACTCTCTTGACTTGACTCTTACTTTCCTTGAATTGAATTATGGATTCAAGGTTCATGATCTCATGTTTATGGATGATTTCATTAAGTTTAAATGTACCTTAGAGTGTTGGAATCAACTAGGAAACATAGGTACGTTGCTAAGGAAGTAGTACGGAAAGATGTGGGAAAAATAGGAAGAACTGGCGTCCCTGGCGCTTTAAGAGGCGCGGGGCGACAACCTTAAAACTTTAGAGGCTGGGTGGCACGTGCTGGCTGGCGCGGCGACCCAGAGATCATACTTTAGAGACCCGTTCTTGGGGCTCTGAGAGGGGCGGTGCCCCAAGCCCCTGCCCAGGTGCACTCCGACTTTTCTCCTTCGTTTTTCAACTCTAAACCCTCTATTTCAACTTAGTTCGTTCCCCAAAATCTTAGAATCGACTAAACCCTCAATATATGTAAGATTCAACTCGAATTCACACCTAAATACATGAATCAATATCAAGAAACTTCAACAACAAGAACCCATAAGATTTCAATCGAATAACATCAAGAACCCATGGAATTTACTTTCAAAACTATATAACTTCGCTGAATTGAATCATGATTGGCGCGTGGGTGAACTAACCCAATTCTATGTGATTTCACATACCTCGTAGGGATCACCCCTTGACGAAATCCACAAGCGATTCTCCAAGAAACCGACGAATTTTGAACTTTCTTCTCCTTTCTCATTTTTTCTCTTTTTTTCCAAGCCCTAGAGTAAATTTCCAAATGATTAAACTGATATAATTTTGACTAGACCCCAAATAAACTCCTAAAAATAAATTAAAATAATTGGGTAAGTAAAAGACTAAAATACCCTTCCAAAATCCGTATTAGACTTTCCTTAAATCGAACATCCCTACTTCAAATGGGTATATCTCACTCATACAAACTCGGAATCGTGCAAACTCAGCGGCGTTGGAAATATTATTCCAAGATATTTCCTACAATATCTGGAAGTACACCTAACTCATCATGAGATAGGAGTTATGGTTGTTTGAAGTTGACCAAAAACCCAAACTTAACATAACAAATTTCCAAATTTTTCATTCTTTCCTAAAATGACTATTTCCAATTATAACTCTTTCTAGTTCTTTCAATTGGCGAGATGTTATAATATCTCCCCTTTGGGAACATTCGTCCTCGAATGAGATTAGTCTTACTAGGCTAAGGGTGTAACATCTAACATTCAGCTAAAACACCCAACAAGCAACACAAATACAATATGCTAACTTATAAATTAAAGGGTACTAAGAAGAGAATTAGTACCTTGATCTGGAATTTCTATATTCTGAGCCATACTGCCTGATCTTTGGTGCTCTACTTTAACTTGTTGGCAATTCGGACACTTAGCAACAAACTCTGCAATGCCCTTTTTCATACTACTCCACCAATAAAATTCTCTCAAATCGCGATACATCTTTGTGGAACCCAGATGAATGGAATATCTGGAGCTATGAGCTTCCTCCATGATCCTCTTTTGGAGTTCATCTATCCTTGGTACACACAACCTACCTTGATATCTCAATACGCCATCTCCCCCTTGTTCAAAAGCCAAAATTTTTTGCTTATGAACATTCGCCTTTAATTTAAGCAAAATAGGATCATGGTCTTGCTTCTCTTTTACTTCTGACACTAATGATAATTCAGCCTCATTCATCACCACTACTCCTCCTTATGTGGAATCCATTAGTCGGACTCCTAAGCGTGCAAGTCTATGCACATCTCTCGCTAGCCTTTCTTATCTTCCTCAAAATGGGTGGTACTACCCATAGATAACATGCTCAAGGCATCAACATCAACATTAGCTTTACTTGGGTGATAAAAAATACTTATGTCATAATCCTTGAGTAGTTCCAACCACCTTCTTTGTCTGAGATTAAACTCTTTCTGAGTAAACACATACTGAAGGCTCTTGTGATCAGTGAACACATCCACATGAGCACCATAAAGATAATGGTGCCGTATTTTCAAAGTAAAAACTATGGCAACCAACTCTAGATCATGAGTTGAGTAGTTTCTCTCATAAACTTTCATTTGTCTGGAGGCATAAGCTATAACTTTGCCATTATGCATTAACACACAACCCAAACCAACTCTAGACGCATCATAATAATAACAAAGCCTTGCGTACCTTCTGGTAAGGTTAACACTAGGGCAGTAGTCAACCTTTTTTTCAATCCTTGAAAGCTTTTCTCACAAGCTTTAGACCATTGAAACTAAATTGTCTTCTAAGTCAACTTGGTCAAAGAGAATGAAATATAAGAGAACCCCTCTACGAACTTTCTATAATAGACAGCCAAACCCAAGAAACTCCTAATATCAGTTGGGGATGTGGATCTATGCCAATTCTGCACTGCCTCTATTTTCTGAGTATCAACTTTAATTCCCTCTCCAGACACAATGTGGCCTAAGAATGCCACAGACTCAAGTCAAAACTCACAATTAGAGAACTTGGCATATAACTCTCTATGCTTTAAAGTTTGGAGAACTATTCAGAGATGACTAGCATGATCTTCTTCATTCCTTGAATAGTATGTCATTAATGAATACGATAACAAACTTATCTAAATAAGGTTTGAATACTCTATTCATAAGGTCCATGATTGCGGCAGACACATTGGTTAAACCAAATGACATATCTAAGAACTCATAATGACCATAACGAGTCCTCAATGCTGTATTTGGAATATAACATTCCTTTACCCTCAACTGATGGTAGCCTGATCTAAGATCTATCTTAGAGAAACAAGTAGCACCCTGAAGTTGATCGAAAATATCATCAACTCTCGGAAGAGGGTACTTATTCTTGATGGTAACCTTGTTCAACTGGCGGTAATCTATACACATTCCAAGGGAACCATCTTTATTTCTCACAAATAAGACCAGAGCACCCCAAGGTGAGACACTTGGTCAAATAAATCCCTTATCTATGAGATCTTTCAACTGCTCTTTTAGCTCTTTCAACTTTGCTGGTGCCATTCTATAAGCGGAATAGATATAGGGCGAGTATCTGGGAGAACATCTATACCAAAGTCTATTTCTCTCGCATGAGGGACTCCGGGGAAGATCATCTGGAAAAACTTCTGGAAACTCTGTTACTACTGAAATTGACTGAATATGAGGTATCTCAACACTAGAGTCATTAAATCGGACTAAGTGATAGACACACCCCTTGGAAAGTAACTGCTGAACTACTTTTCCACTCTAAGACTGGCTCATTTGGAAACTGAAACTTGACAACTCGAGTTCTACAATCAACTGAGGCATAACAAGCATGAAGCCAGTCCATACCAAGAATGACATCAAAATCTACCATGTCTAACTCAACTAAATTAGCCATGGTACTCCTGTAATTGACGAAAAAGGGATAATCACGATAGACTCTTTCTGCTAGAATAGACTCACCAACAGGTGTAGAAACACTAATGGGTTCACTAAGTTGCTCAAGGATAACATTAAAATTCACCGCAACATATGGAGTTACAAAGGATAAACTTGCTCCTGGGTCTAGCAAAGCATAAACATTAAAGTTAAAAACTTGGATCGTACCAGTGACAACATCTGGAGAATCCTCTTGCTCTTGGTGATTAGTGATAGTGTACAAACGGTTTCCTCCTCCGCCTTCCCCTGAAGTAGCTCCACTAGATGCAACTATGTCTGGTAGAGCAACTAAAGAAGATTGGGCTCTATTGCCCCCATTATTGTTACCCTGTTCATTCTTTGGACTTTCTCGCATAAAATGACCGTTCTGGCCACACTTGAAGCAACCAGTAGAGCCATCACGACACATACCTGAGTGGCTCCTACCACACTTAGCACATGTAGGAGGTTTACTACCCCTTTGTGCCATATTACCCTGAGAATAAACAGGTTTAGCTCTGAAATTCTGACTATTATACTCACCTTTGTTCTTTGGTGCAGGTGCACTAGAAGATGATGGAACATGTCTCTTTTGTTTCTGTTGGAAGGATGACTAATTGACATTACTCTTTTGCTGCCTGAACTCATTCCCTGATGTCGTTGCCCTCTTATTCTTAAAGTCTTCTCTACCCCTCTGCTTGTCCTCCTCAACTTGTTGCACATGGATCATTAGCCTTGCTATGTCCATATCCCCTATCAGCATAGCTGCCTTGCTTGACAGGCGAGACAACTCAGTAACGAATAAACTCATCCTGCTCCTCATGTCAGCAACCATCTCTGGAGCATGGCGGGAAAATTGTGTGAACCTTAGACTATACTCATGAACGCTCAAAGAATCCTGCTTAAGAGTGAGGAACTCTTGTACCTTAGTCTCTTTCAGTTCTCAGGGGAAGAAAAACCTCAAGAATGCCTCCTCAAAACAATCCCAACTCGCAGGCAGTGCTCTCTCAACTCGGTTCTTCTTCCATTGGTCGAACCATATCCTCGCGACACCCTTCATTTGGTATGCAGATAGTTCCACTCTCTCAGTATCAGTAACATGCATGATTTCAAAAACCTTCTGAAGCTCTTCAACAAAATTATCTGGATCCTCAGTAACACTAGAACCTGTGAAGCTTGGTGGATTCATCCTTAAGAACTCGCGGATCCTCGAAGCATCAGCCACTTCCTGACGATTCCCTCTCTGTTGTCTAGCTTGATTGGTCACAACTTGGCTCAACATCCGGATAGCCCCACGAAATTCTGCATTGGTGACCTTTCCTTGGGGTTACACATTTGGTGCATAAGGTACCCCTTGTTTCTATGGTTCAACATTCCTTCTAGCTGAACGAGCTCTGACAGCTCTTCGTGGAGGCATGACTTGAAATACACGCGCAATCACGAGTTAGATGAAGCTTTTTAGAGATCAAACTATAACACACGAAATGAGTGTGAAAGAAGTGAGGTAATTTCCTAAGTGTTACAACCTCCTAATTATAGATGTGGACATTGATAATTAGGACTCTACAGACACGGCTTCATAGACTCCCTAGGACTCTTGAACTCTGTGCTCTGATACCAAATTTGTCACACCCCGAGCCTACACCCTGGGCAGGACTGGCAGTCGAGAACCATTGTTGGCCCCAAGCGAACCCTTGGCATGTCTTACTTACTCAGCGGATGACTATTAAACATTAAGAAGAGAATCCAAATGCAAGATGACTCAATAGTGTTAAAACTAAACTTATAATGTTTCATAGATAATCATTTAACTTAGCCAAAGTGGCAACTCAAATCTGAACATAAGCCAATAACAAGATAATGACGAATGAACTAATATTTGACTGTCTATGAAGCCTCTCAACAACTGAGATGGATGTCGGGACAAGACCCATAACATCCTAATGAACTAAAACTACAAAAAAGCAAAAAGAAGTGCTTCGGAAGCAAGGAGACTCACCAACAAACTCTGGAGCTCAACTTGAATCAATGATGCACTGGATGCGGATCCTGGTTACCTGTGTCTGCATCATTAAAAGATGCAGGCCAAATGGCATCAGTACATTGAATGTACGAGTATGTGAGGGGAATTCTAAAACAAGACATAAGCTTGAAAGGAATTGAAGAACTTACCTGGCTCAACTCAACTTAACTGAATTCATTTCAATATAAAGCAGTATAAAACAAGTGCAATATAAAGAAAAGCTTTTTAAAACATGGATGTCAACTTTGTGTATTTGGAAATACAAAAATACTCTGTGTGTATGCAAAGATACAATATAACTCTGAAATTTATGTAAAAATACAATAATACTGTGTATATAAGAATACAAAAATTATGTGGGAGTTTCTCTAACCGACAACCATCACATAAGAGCTATTGTGATGATACATCATTTTGCCTCACGCTGCCGGGGTAGTCCTACAACTTGCCGAGGGTATAGAACCTAACTACTAAGTGGATCCACTAGTCTATGCTAAAAAGCACTAAGAAATCATCTTAAAAGTATGACCCTTTTCTACCCATGATGGCTACATGGTTTATGGGGGCTGAGAGTTGTCTGAACTCTCCCCCATATCGGTGCTCAATACTACTCCTAAAATATAATACTAGCTGTTATGTTTAAAAACATACTTCTTTATGTGGTTTGAGATAATTGCTCAAAACTTAGCTCAAAGGCTATCCTGGAAATCAAAGTTTCTTCTCTTGCTTAATTGTGAAAGCGTTTACTCTTTTATGAAAACTAGCTCAAAGGATCTTTGGAAATCAAGGTTTCCTTTTCTTGTTTAAATGTGAAAACATTTTAAAACTCTTTGGGAATACATAGTCCCCATATACTCTTTGAAGAAATGAACTTCAACCTTTACTCTTTACTCAACTTGAACTTTAAGTCTTAAAACAAAGTTAAAACATTTGTAAAAGACTTTTGAAAAACTCTAAGAACTTCTCTTGACTTGCCTCTTACTTTTCTTGAATTGAATTATGGATTCAAGGTTCATGATCTCATGTTTATGGATGATTTCATGATGTTTAGATGTACCTTAGAGTGTTGGAATCAACTAGGAAACATAGGTACGTTGCTAAGGAACTAGTATGGAAAAATGGGGGATGAATGCGAAGAACTGGCATCCCTGACGCTCTGAGAGGCGTGGGGCGCCTGCCTTAAAACTTTAGAGGCTGGAGTGGGGCGCGCTAGCTGGCGCGGCGACCCAGAGCCCATACTTTAGAGACCCCTTCTTGGGGCTTTGAGAGGGGCGGCGCCCCAGGCCCCTGCCCAGGTGCACTCCGACTTTCCTCCTTCAATTTTCAACTTGAAACCCTCTATTTCAACTTTGTTCTTTCCCCAAACACTTAGAATCGACTAAACCCTCAATATATGTAAGATTAAACTCAAATTCACACCTAAGTACATAAATCAATCTCAAGAAACTTCAACAACAAAAGCCTACAAGATTTCAATCGAATTTACTTCATGAACTCATATAATTTACTTTCAAAACTATATAACTTCACTGAATTGATTCATGATTGGCATGTGGTTGAACTAACCCAATGCTATGTGACCCCTTGATGAAATCCACAAGCGATTCTCCAAGAAACCGACGAATGTTGAACTTTCTTCTCCTTTCTCCTCTTTTCTCTTTTCTCCAAGACCTAGCGTGAATTTCCAATTGACTAAACTGATCTAATTCTGATTAGACCCCAAATAAACTCCTAAAAAAACGTATTAAAATAATTGGGTAAATGGAAAAGACTAAAATACCCTTCCAAAATCCGGATTAGACTTTCCTTAATCGAATAGCCCAACTTCAAATGGGCATATCTCACTCATACGTACTCGGAATCGCGCAAACTCGGCGGCATTGGAAAAATTATTCCAAGATATTTTCTACGATATTTGGAAGCACACCTAACTCATCCTGAGCTAGGAGTTATGTTTGTTTGAAGTTGACCGAAAACCCAAACTTAACATAACTTAACAAATTTCCAGATTTTTCATTCTTTCCTAAAATGACTATTTCCAATTCTAACTCTTTCTAGTTCTTTCAATTAGCGAGATGTTACAAAATTAATTTTCTAATAAATGTGATTTATATACAAAATATGAAATCAAGATTTTTTTTTATTAAGAAAATAATAATAACTTTTCAGTCCGTCATAATCCTTAGGGGCTAAAGGAGACAACTATTTCTCATTGATTGATATGTTTTAAGTGCATTAAGTTTCTTTCTTTCTTCTGATTTGTAGGTCAATCTGTCTTCTTCTCTCTTTTTTTTTTTAAACATTTTTTTTGGATGATGGGTCAAGAAATTAGAAAAACTTTAATCTATTGTACTGTGAACTTTCAAATATTTTTTTTTCTTTTAGCAACTCTTGTATTGTTGCAATCTTGAGGTTATATTTTCATACTTTTATTTATATTGATGTTTTGACACTTTAATTTTTGAAATGTCATACTGAAAGTGGATAGTTTTTAATAAATAATTATTGATTTTGATATTATTTTTATTTATTACCATTTATAGCTATACATATCAATGCTATGATAAATCTGTAGTATGTTTTAATAGTGAATTATGTATGCATATATATGTATTATAACTGTTTTAAAATATATTATGCTTGTTTGGTAAGAAATCGACACATTATATTAAAATGTGCGATAAATGTTATCCATTAATGAAACTTGTATTATATGTGTTTTATAAATCGTTCTCTGTAATATGTATTAAAACTGTATTTCAAATGTATTAAAAGTGATCAAGTAAAAAAAAATATGTTATTGCTATAAATAGTAAATATTTTCTTAATATAATATATTTACGTAAGTTTCCGCAAGTTAACAACACTACATTGTATTGTCATAGACTCATAGTTGTTCAATATTAGATAGGCCCTCGTAATATCATAAGACACAAAAACAGACGATGGAAGAGAAAGGTAAAATATAAAGTGCAATCATATTATTAGAAAAAATCTACTATTACATAACAATATCATAAGATAAAGAGAAAATTATGAACTTAGACACAACGATAATTTAAAAACATGATAGCAAAAGATTATGCACTCTAGGTGGATCTACAATATGATTAAACGTATTAGTTCACGAATTTACTAACTTTATTCAAAAGAAATACATTAGAAAATATCTAGGAATATTTGATTGTGAATTCAATTATTATTACATAATAATTTAAAATAATTATAGAAATTCTTAATCTTCGAATTCTACCATTATGTAATTAAAATATTTATATTTAATCAAATTTTACTTTAGTATAGAGGCAAAATGGTAATTCAACTTTTCACTTTGGAGCTTCCCACTTATAATAATACTAGTTCTGGACATGTGCGTCCCATGTTAATCCATGTTGACTCATTCAAATATATATATATATATATTATCTTTTACAATAGTCTAGGTGTTTCATGAGTTGTTATCGAGAGGTTGTTTATGTAAACCTAAAAAATTTAACTTGTTAAGTTAACTTGGGCTTGCACAATATTTAGAGAGTTTATTGTTTGTATTTTTAAGAACAAATATATGGTATAGATGCAACAAATATTATGATATATTTATATCTAATATAATACTCCCTCCGTCCACAATTAATTGTCATGGTTTCCTTTTTTAGAGTCAAACAATAAGAACTTTGACCAACATTTTACGATGTATATTTTCATCATATTGATATGCAAAAAATTGCAACTTATAGTACTTTTCGTATAGTTTTTGAATATCTAATTTTTTTAAAAAAATATCGAATTAACATAATCTAATTTAACTTTAAAAATTAGTCAAATTGACTTTCGAAAAGCGCAACATGACAAATAAAAGTGGACAGAGGGAGTATTTTTTACGATTATGATTATATTTAATTTTGCCTTTCACAAAATTATAATATTAGTATTTAATAGAATGATTATTGCTTTTGAAGGCCCTCAATATAATGATGGATTGTTAGAAATTTGATATTAAAGAATGATATACATGTGCATATAAGAATAAACTCTTCTTTATCTATAAGAATAAACTCTTCTTTATCTATAGCAAATTTATAAGTGGTTTAGACATTTAAAATGTGATTTCTCGTATACTCAGATATAAGATAATCCCACATTATTTTAAATTGTCATCCCCTTTTTCACTTCACAAAAATTAAAATCGTTAATGAGTGACATCCCTTCAATATTTATGCTGTCATGACGATCCAACACTTGAAAGAGGTAAAATTTATTTAAAACTCTCATCTCAGGTTGCAAATTTCTTAATTTGGAGAATTATAGTTAAAGGATGAATTTTAAGAAACTGTTAGATTAGTTTAATTTTTAATTATATTTCTATTTTATAAAGTTTGTATTGAACTACTGATAGATGTTAAAATTGAAACATGATAATTGTGTTATATTTTGTAAGAACTATATTTAATCAAATAAAATAATTAAAAAATTCTTTATAATGAGATGTTAAGAATAGTAGAAAATTTCAAATGGCACTTGAAAAATTCATTTCTCAATCATGAATCCGAGCTTACTACTTGTTGACACCCAATTTTGACCCTCCACAATATAAATTAATCATTTCGAGCTTCTTCAATTTCAAATGATTTAAAATAATTAGTTTTATAAAATTTCCATAATAATAATAATATAGTTTGCGAGATTTTTAAATAGTTTTGTCACTTCTCATAATTTTTAGATGATATATATGTTTTACATAATTATGTATACAATTAGTATATTTTATTATTATTCGAAAATCGTCTTAAAAAAAAGGGGGGGGGGATTTTATATTTTAAATATTAGGGATGGTTATAATTTTGAATTAATGAGTTTTATGAAATTCAAAATACTTTCAAGTTATTTTTAAAGTAATTTTATCATTTTTAATAATAAATATGTTTATTCTTGCAATCACGCTATTTTATAAATATTTGAAAATCATCACAGAGGATTTTACATTTTATTTCAATATTTTATTTTACTTTAAGTTATAGTTGTAATTTCAAGTTAATTAGTTTTGTAATCGAATTAATTAGTTTACAATTAAGTTAATTATTTTTGTTTTCGTTAAGATTAAGAAGCTCATTAATTAATTTATATTAATTCGTCTTATTTAGCTTTTTAGTCAAATCACCAATTAAGCTCTATGTAACTAAATTCTTAAATCCAATCGAACTTAATTGCAATCTATATGGCCAAATCCTCAATTCAAAACCTAGCCATTTTTATTTCAATTTTAACCATTTATTTCCCCACCTAAACCCATTAGAGACCAATTTTGGGCCTACTTGACAAACTTTCCAGCAGCCCACTTCAATCAATACTCAAGTGTACAGCCCACCAACTCCCAAACCCACTCCCTCTTTGTTTTCCAACTCTCAGCCCAATCCATCTTATTTTTCAGCATACAACAATACATACATCAGTACTAATACAACAAATAGTAGCCAACAGAGACCTAATCCCTGCGTCTTCCTCCTTCCAAACGATTAGCAAGCAACGATCAAATCCCAGCAAATCCGGAAAGCAACAGGCGTCTACAATTACCATCACCATGGCAATTGTTTTTTCCTTTTTCAAAACTTCCCATCCCTCCCACTGTTGCCTCGAAAAAGGCATACGAGTTCGGATTTTAAATTCAAAATTACACCCGATTCCCCTAAAAAATCGACCCCAAATTCCCCTATATATAAACCCCCACTGCCTTCATTATGAAGGAGGGGATTACGGACTGAATATAGAAGTATAGGTTTCTATTTATTCGTTCGCTGCTTACTAAAATTCATCGGAACTTTGTCGGAGTTTATCGAAATCCCACTTGTGGTGTTGATATCGCTCGTTTCAGCTCATCGTTCCAGTCGCTGCACCAAAAAAAGGTAAATTTCCTTTTGATCTTAATTCATTCGTTAGTTAACATTATGTTTAGGGATAGGGTGAAGTTTTCAATCCCCCCTTGTGGATTTTCTGTCGATTTTATCCCTTCCAAGTGCCTCTGTTTGTCTTACTTGTTATTTTTCTCGTTAATGTTGAATAATAGGCGTTTTTTTTTAGTCCAAGTTTGTGTGTTTGGTCTATTTGTGTATGAGGTGTATTTCCTAAAGCTTTCTATTTGGATATTATGTTGGAAATTGTAGCCTCAAGATTCATGATAAAACCTCTTATTGTTGTTGATATGTCACAACTTATTTGCCCCCATGATCGAACTCTATGAATGTTCTACTAATTAGCATGTCATGTTCAAATCAAGTTCATGTCTCCATTCGGTCTAAATTTTAGTTGAAAAATCTTGTTATTTGTAGTTGAGCTTTTAAAAGATGTGAAGTTCCGTTGCTTTCCAGATTCTAGGCTTACTTCGATCTATTGTTTTCTTTTCGATTTACTACCTTCTTTCTCTTTGGATTGTCCTTTTTTTTAGTTCATCATATGGTCCAAGTTTCTTATAAGTTGTATCAACCTGCTTATGTTTTGAAATTAATCTTGATTTGGTTAAATATGTGGTAGTCGATTATATTGTGATGTTCGACTATTTGGGTTTGTTAAGGTAGTAGCTCTTGTGGTAAGAATGATTATCAGTTTAGCTGTAGTTCTTTTAGTATATGAATTTGGTTGTCTTTAAATTTTATAATTAGTGTAGCTATACTAATCTTGCATGTTTTAAACTTAGATGAACCCTCTTTGTTGCTTTTCACTGATTAAGGGAAGCACTTGCTAAGTCTCTATCTCTTAATGCATTCTTTCATGGACTGCCTTCAAGTGGACACTCATGGGATTGTTTTCTCGTTAAGTTTTGAAGATGTGGGAATATAGTTTTGCTAATGTTTCAATATTTAAAATAAGTCACAAGAGTTGTGTTGTGCTTTAATGTTAAATATACTTTTCTTTTAAATGGCATGTATTACTGTTCCCAGTTGTTTGATTACAAGATGATATTTTCTTGCCTCTTTTTTAAATATGTTTCATGGATTTCTTATCAATAAGGCCTGTTATTTTCTTAAAATAAATTTGCTAATAGTCCTTATTTTTTGCTTTGTTTTGTTTTCTCCTGGGAAATCTGTCAACCGAGTCTCTTGGACTTTGTTGTCCACATCCGTGTTGCATTTTGAGTCGATCTTCATCTCTGTTTGAAATTCGGAAGTTGAAACAATCGAAAGAGGAGTTGCATTACA
>NC_064291.1:607000-610531 GCF_019186545.1 Solanum stenotomum | reverse complement strand
TAATTTTTGAAATGCCATACTCAAAGTGGATAATTTTTATTGATTTTGATATTTTTTTATTTATTATCATTTATAGCCATACATAGCAATACTATGATAAATCTGCAGTATGTTTTAATAGTGAATTATGTTTGCATATATATATGTATTATAATTGTTTTAAAATATATTATGCTTGTTTGGTAAGAAATCGACACATTATATTAAAATGTGTGATAAATGTTATCCATTAATGAAACTTGTATTATATGTGTTTTATAAATCGTTCTCTGTAATATGTATTAAAACTGCATTATAAATATATTAAAAGTGATCAAGTGAAAAAAAAAATATTATTGCTATAAATAGTAAATATTTTTTTTAATATGTTTCCGCAAGTTAACAACACTACATTGTATTGTCATAGTTGTTCAATATTAGATAGGTCCTCGTAATATCACAAGACACAAAAACAGACGATGGAAGAGAAAGGTAAAATATAAAGTGCAATCATATTATTAGAAAGAATCTACGATTACATAACAATATCATAAGATAAAGTGAAAATTATGAACTTAGGCACAATGATAATTTAAAAATATGATAGCAAAAGATTATGCACTCTAGGTGGATCTACAATATAATTAAATGTATTAGTTCACGAATTTCCTAACTTTATTCAAAAGAAATACATTAGATAATATCTAGGAATATTTGATTGTGAATTCAATTATTATTACATATTAATTTAAAATCATTGTAGAAATTCTTAATCTTCAAATTCTCGATTTGCTTCGATATGAACCTTAATATTCTTTTTGAGAAATTTTAATGTGGTAACCATTTGGAAATTGTAAACCTGGAGTTCGAACTATATCTCCTCCTTTAATTGTTTCCCACCTGTCAAATATTTAAGAAACATCATGAATTATTTTTACAGGTATAGTATATGATTAAAATACAAATTATTTACAGTATTATTATTGTGATATCATGAGTGAAATACTTACGTATATACTAGTTAGTTTTGAAAAAATATCTAACTTTCAGAATTTTTTTTAATTATAGATTTTAAATTTCATTAAGTTGAAATTCAAACATTCTTATATGAAGTTTAGATAAAAATAATTGAACTTCAGGTAGAAATGATTGAACTTCAGTTATATATGTCAGAAATTCAGTGTTCATGCAAAAATGTCTAGCTTTCAACCATATAAAACTATAGACATCGTATATTTGAAGTCAGATTTTTTTCGATATTAACTTCACATTCCATCTTAAGTTAGAGTTTGCCGATATTAATTTAGAATACCGCATATCTAATTTTAAACCAAATAAATATACAAAAATTTATAAACTTACTTGTACTTGGTCACAAAGCAATGGAGAAAGACAGCCATTTGCACCTTAGTGAAGTCTGTACCAACACAAAATCTCATGCCACCTCCAAAAGCCATAAAATTTCTTGATGCTCCATTTATCTCTATTCCCTATTAGTAATTTCAACATTTCATTATAAGATAATAAAATAATTAATCGATAAAAACATATTTGAAGTTTCATTTTTTACGAGTTTTCTATCTTAAGTATCAACTGTTTTGTGTTTCCTATTTGAACTATCACCAATTGTAATTTTGAAGTCAAGTTAGAAAGAGTATTTAAAAATTGAAATTATGTTTGGACATATATTTCTGCTGAAATGATGTGATGATTTTTTTTTTAACTTAAAAAACTCCTTTTCAAATTTAGATTGAAAACTCAAAATAATGTATAACTAAATATTTTTTTTTTGAAAAGATACTTGATAAAAAAAATAAAAAAAGTAATATTCAAACGTGATTATAATATAATTTTTCGACGAAGAACTTACCTCCCATCTCCATGGATTGAATTGAAGTGGATCTTCATATTTGGCAGGATTTAAGTGCACAGCTGGAGGGCTTACCATAACTGCCCAACCAGCTGGAATGGTATATTCTGCATCATAAATAATTATTATATTATTTAATTTTCTATTTTTGCTGATAGTAAATGATCTTTTATATATAATTAGTGTGATTTAACATGTTGTAAATAATTATTTGCTTTAGGTTTTATGTTATTAATTCTAATCAATCATGTGTCATTTCATTATTGAAAATCCTTGTGAACTTAAATAATAAAAGTGATTTTTGTGAGGAAAAAAAGAGAGGAAATGTGACTATGTCAGCTTATTTCAGGCTAAGGAACTTTTGAATGAGTAAATAATTTGCCTATTTATTAAATTAATCTATTTTAATTGGACTAAATTTATAGTTCAACCCGTCCATTTGACACTCTATATAAAAGTGGTAAATGAATTGTAATTACATACCTTTGAAGTTTATGTCTTTAAGTGCTTTTCTGAAAATTACAGGAGCAATATTTGCCAATCTAACTGTTTCATTGATAAACTGCATTTTACAATGAAATTAATTAATTTTTGATAATTGAAAATTAATTTATGATAATTCTTAGACTTGGAAGTGACAATATTATGCCTTAGATTAAATACCTGAAATGTGAACTTCATTGATTTATACTCTTGCCATGTAAGTCCATAAGATGCATTTTCCCTTCTTCTAATTATTGCCTCATGTTCCTCCTGAAAAACATTTGAGGATTGTTTGATTATGGGGTTAATACCTCAGATGGTCACTCAACTATTCACTTTTGCCTCAGAAAGTCACTCAACTTTTAATTTTCACTAAAAAGTCACCATGTGAGTGACTTTCTGAGGAAAGACCGGATAGTTGAGTGACCATCTGAGGTATTAACCCTTTGATTATGGTATTGGGACAATTCATTTTAATGTATATAATAGAGATAACGGTTAAAACACATTCATTTTTTTTTTTATAAATTTCGTATCTGAACTATTAGATGTATGTATTTTCCATCTAAATTATCACCAATTACTATTTATTGAAACACACTTTGAAGATGACTAAACCAAGTGTTTAAATATATCGCCAAATGTTGCATGACAACTTATTTTACCCATATATAATTTTTTGTCTACATGACATCTGACTTATTAATTTTGAGACGTATTTTGATAAATATTGTTAATAGTTCAGATACGAAACTTGCAAAAAAAGTGATACTTCAGTTGTAACTTATGAGGAAAGCTGTATCATTTACATTATGCATGATAGAATGTGCAATATTAATATGTGTATTAGCAATATTATGGGGATTAGCTATTTAAAGACATAAAGAAAAATTAATCTCTCTCTCTATATATAACTCAAAAAAATAAATAGTAAATTTGGTCCGCAACATATTCGTGTACAAATTTGGATTCAAAACGCAGTTACTAACACTTGATGTCATTGTTATAAAATTAAAAATTGAGAAAATTCAAATTCCGAATCAGGCTCCTTCCAATAAATAATACCAAATGACCCTTTTTTTGGAAGTAAATGTATATGTTGTTCAATTGATGAAGAAGATGAGTTTCACTTACTGTTAATTCTTTCAAAGCCTTTGGATGTTCATGAAGAAATTTAATAGCCAAAGTTATAGCCAAAG